>NC_068315.1:20169500-20469500 GCF_025860055.1 Xyrauchen texanus
TCTAAATTGAGGAGAAAGGGGATAAAATAAAATGTCTTTGACTGGCATGTGGAATGACGGCATAATCCTGCTTCTGTTTCTAAATCTGAGCATATCTTGATTGTAGGACAGGGGAGAGATGGGATATTCCAAGTGTATTCCATTGGAATAATTAATGTGATCTTGTTATGTAACAAGATTGCAAGACAGCAGTGTCTGTTGTGTTTTTCAAATCGCGATGGCTGAATTAACAGAAAAAGGCAAGAACACAACACAGCGTTGCTGTCAATGACAGATGACTGTTGGGCAACTCCTTCATATAATTCATTATTTACATAGTTCTTTCCGGATAAAGATAATTATTTTGCAATTACACCATTATTGTGTTCAGAGTCCATCCCAGACCACTTCCAAATGTGGTTTCAGTGATCTGATCACAATCAGTTCACAATGCGTTTTGGGTGCATATGCACCTGGCAATGTGATCAATCATGAGCCGATTGTGATCCAAACACAGAAAATGTATGTTAATGCCAGGTGTAAAGGGGGCCTATGAGTCCTTTTTAAATATAAATCTCCACCTTTGAACAGCCCTGACCAGTAGGTGGTGAAATGCACAAAGAACGTGAATGGCCAAAAGCAGAATGTGAAAGTGGACACTGACTGTTAAAAAAAAAGCACTTATATATTGTTCTGTTTCTCACCCACACCTGTCATTTCACTTTTGAAGACATGGATATAACCCCTGGAGTTTTGTGGATTACTTTTTTGCTGCCTTTATATGCTTTTTGGAGCTTCAAAGTTATAGTCATCATTTACTTGCATTGTAAGGGGCTAAAGTGAGATAGGCTGAAGTGTTCTGCAGAAGAAAGAAAGTCATACACATCTGGGATTGCATGAGGGTGAGAAAATGATGAGAGACTTTTTATTTTTGGGTGAACTACCCCTTTAACTGAGTTTTATATATATATATATAAAATATACTGTATATCTATTTTTTTTTATGTTTCTCACCTTGTAGGCTGATAAGGACATAATTTTTGCTACACTGCCTTCTCAGACAGTCTCTGTGAAAGCAGGCCAGGGAAAGGAATGATGTCTACATTGGGAGCAAACATATTCCTGCAGAGAAATAATCAAGAATTGTGTTACCAAAAATCGTCAAGGCAATTTTTTCCCTAATTATTCTTTATTATTCCTAGTTTGTGAGACTGGCCTTTGTTGTCTAAACCAATAAAATAATACCAAAGTTGGTGAGCAATCTAGCAATCTAAAATGATAACAGTGACATAATAATCATTGGGCAACAGGTTGTGTAAAGTAAATAAGTAAATTACAAAAAGAACAATAAAATACTTACCAGGTTTTAAATTATCTTAATAAAACTCCTTCCTGAAAAAACTACAAAATGAAATTGTTGCCAAATGTTAAAATGTAAAACAAGAATTATGTGCAGTGCAGATCAACTGAGATGACAAGCTCTGGTAAATGAAGAACATGGTATCCCTTACACAACTTCAAGTTCACAGTTTAACCATGCCCACTGGGTGTCAGTGCAGACAAAGTACATAATACAAGGTTAATGTTTGACAAGCATATCAGTGCTGGTGGAAATTATTCTTCATTTAATAAAATTGTTAATGAGTTATTTTCATAGAAGAATACATTATTAATGTTATGAAAATCTAAAATCAATGTTTATATCACACTCTTAACGAACCTCAACTTAAAGAATATGAAATGTAATATTTTGGGTGAAACCTACTGACTCTTAATATGCACAATGGCTCACTAAAGGATCACAGTGTCAGAACATGATAAGACTGCACACAGTTTTACTGAAAATGAGTGAATATAAGCATGACTATGTTGATTAAACTACTATGTTATAGGCTACTCCTGTTGTTCTGGGTGTACTCATTTGCAAAGCTTGAGCTTGAAGAAAACATATATTAAATGGATCAGAGGAAGAGTGTCTTGGTGGGAAGAGTTTTTCAGTTCTAATGATTTTGTTTTTATCTATGCTGATTTCTAACAGATTTTGTTCTAACAGTACTCATATTTGCAATAATGTTTAAGTAACTCTGGAAATTCCAACCAGTCCAAAGCATTCAATAAATTATGTGTTTCTGAATTGTCTTTTGGCAGAGTGTCTGCAATGAAGCAACAAGAAAAGGACAGAAAAAGGAATGATTATACGTCTCAATTCAGTCATAAAATAAAATCATATTTATATTAAAGGAATACTTCACCTAAAAATGAAAATTCTTTCATCACACACCACTCTATTTGGTCCTTTCATCTGTTAATGTGCCTATCATTGCCAAAACTGCAATTGCCACGGCCACACCTGGCCACCCCCTAACTCCGCCCCTGCTTCCCAGGTCTGACAAAGAGACAACACTGTAAAAAAATAAATAGTTGAGAAAGCACAAAATAACGTGACATCAGGCTGTAAGACATTTTGGGCTTCTCAACTTTTTACTGAAGTACATCACACAACAAACATTTTGCTTTACAATGCAAAAAGGAGAAAAGTAAAAACATTAAGGCAACATGATGCATTATAATGCCATTACATTAATCGAACTAACAAAAAAGTTAATGTTTGTGCTGCAACATTTAAAGTTGTCAACTTGAGGTAGTTGTTTTAACTAAGGATACATTTGACTTGAATTAATGACTTGTTAAATAAACATACTGTCTTAAAGCTACACTATGTAACTTTTGACACTCTAGCGGTTAAAAGTTAAAACTGCATACGTCTTGCGGAAGAACATTGTTTTGTAATGAAGCATCGACTCTGTTCCTCTGTGCGGATGAATGCAGTTCAAGGCACTGATGTACACATGGATACAGGACATCTCATCAGAGCGAATGGACAAATAAATAACGAATGAAAGGAAAAGACGTATATCTGAAAACATGTCTTCTGAGCAGGTAAGTGCCATATCTTATGCTGTTTTTTTTTAACTTAGTGGAAACTTTGATGTTCGGAAATAAATAACGTTACCAAAGTTAGGCGTTAAACGTTTGTTAACATTAGACATAACGATTGCTTTTCTGATCTGGTCAAACGTTGTAAAGTTTTTATAACTGCAGGATATTCTGGCTAAATAGACCACGGTAGTAACTAATATATAGATTGTCATTGTTACCAACCAGTGATCAACATAATTTCAACACTCACATGTCCTTGGCAAGCCTAGGACTAAAGGATTTATTTATAAAAATTATTATAGAGAAAAACACACGTGTGCTCGCAAGTGAAAAGTTCTGCACCGATTACAGTATAATTATTGTATTTCACTACAAACACACAGACACGTGTATGTCTGTGATTATACAACTATACATAAACGATGTCAATAAAATATTGTACCTATCGAGTAAGAAAAAAGCCATCTCTGTGTCGCTTATGAATCCTTTCAGATCTCAGACTTGTCGCCACCTCTGAAAAGCCAAACCGATGTTGATTTGTGTTTCATTATGGACTTTCGCTTTTTGCTTGTAGACTTTGCTCTGTTCGGGGTTCTTCGTTTTTATAACCGGTGATTCCCCGGAGGTTTGCCGTTTTGAATGATCCATAGTCAATTTTTCTCATTCGTTGTGACAACAAACTTTGAGCTTCACGCTACTCCCAAACCATACATGCACTACGGTAGCCAGAGCTTATTTTCTCTGTACGGATATGACGTGAACACACACGGGCGAATGACGTATATATTCAATTTCCCACGAATCATTATTATTATAGATTTATCAAAGTGTATTTGGGTAAATTAAAGACATGGTTTGGAAGATCCCACAAATCTCCATCAACTGCAAGATGCTATCCTATCAATATGGGCCAACATTTCTAAAGAATGCTTTCAGCACCTTGTTGAATCAATGCCACGTAGAATTAAGGCAGTTCTGAAGGCTGAAAGGGGTCAAACACAGTATTAGTATGGTGTTCCTAATAATCCTTTAGGGGAGTGTATATATATATATACATATATATATATATACATATATACGTATATACATATATATATATATAAAGTTACAAACAGAATAAACAGTAACAAACAGAATAAACAGTAACAAACAGAATAAACAGTTAGAACTAGTCAGTCACCGATTCTCGATGCCCAATCCAAGTAACAATGTTGCTACCAAACATTCAAAAGCGCTCTTTAGTTTCTACTAAATTGTAACATGGCGTGCCTTTTCACTTGCCCATTTATCTAGTTTTGCATCGAATGAAATGGTTCATGCCACACTGTTTTCAATTGAAATGACTGCTAATTGGGTTAAGCGATCATTACTCATGTTGGAACGAAGGTATGTCTTTATCAGCTTTAGCTTGCTGAATGATCTCTCCGCAGAGGCAAAACTCTCAGGGCTACTGTTACATTTGGAAAATAGGTTGGTTAACATAACTTCAAACCATACTGGACATTTAGTTTTGTGTAGTCTAACTAATGTAACTCCTACCTGATGTCACCACTGGTCTCCTCTATACTTGATGCCATTGCCGACATCATGTCTGTCTCTTTTACCCCTTGCCTGTGTTCTTCTCCACTAAGACATTGTCAAACAAACATTATGTAATAGATTTTCCATATTACTTTTTCCATATCAATAATATTAATAAATGAATCTGTTGGTATCAAGTGGCTCCCTCTACACTTGTTAGACCTACCTGTTGCCTTCCCCTGTCTTTCCTGATCCACCATCCTCACACCTGAAAGAAATGAACTCACTGTTAAATAAAGCAGCCTAAATTCAATTCTTAAATCAGCCTAGTGATGGCATCATATAAGACAACTATTATGCAGTAAGGTTACTGTATGTATGTATATACATACATACATACATACATACACACACACATAGCACAGATTTTTAAAGAGAGAGAGAGAGAGATGTGACCCTACCATAGGGTTTAACCAAAATCTAAATGTAAATATCAGCAACATTATTTTGCATTATGTTAGCAAACACTTGCCAGTCTGTTAACATTAATATCTGCAAGCCTCCAAGTTTGCTAGCAAATCTATGCATGATTCCATGGTAAACCTGAGATATTGCATTAGTTGTTTTCCAGATTCTTGTCATTTATCGTACATGCTTCCTTATATTTTTCAGTTTTCAGCTCAGCAACCTCGGTTTTGCATATTCTAAGCTAGCTAGCTACATATTCTGGCTGCTACATTCCCAGTCTTAGCAAACGCTAGCTAGTCTGTTAACATGAATAATGTTAACAAGCTTCCAAGCACAGACGTCACACTTTAAATCCTACCTGTTGCCTTTCACCATCCACTTATTAAGCTGCTGTCGCATCCCTTGACATGCAATCTCCTTTTCCCTCTTTCTTTTTCTGTTTTTAGCCCCCGACAGCTTTTTTGCTTTATCCATCTTTGAGTTTTAACGACAACTCACTCCTGCTGCTCACTCAGAGTCAGCGCTCGCGTCGCGATATTACCCTTCTGTCAAAATAAATTCTATGATGGAATCTTATGATGGAACAGGCGCCTACTCTAGCCTGTTAGTCCTCTAAAATTTAGGGCCTATATAACTTTTTATATTTAACTTATATAACTTTTATATAAATGTTATATAAATGTATAAAACTTATATAAATTAGAATTTCTTTTCGTTTTTTTTTTTTTTTTACCATCGCTTTGGCGCCCCCATGGTGCGGCGCCCCTATGCGCCGCATATAGCGCATACCCACTTTTTGCGCCACTGCTAATAATGACAAATATCTGAAAGTAAAAACAACAACCAACTGCAGAAAACACTAAAACAATGAAAAATAAGTTAATATCACTGCAACTTGCATAATGTATTCATGCTGCGGTGCATGCTGCGAATCTGAATATGTGAATGTGATGTGTGTCCTTCTCTTGACTTATATTTTGGAGTTCAGCTGAATAGTTTTTCTAAGTTTGATATCACAAGTTCAGCCAACAAAAACTTGGATATTTGAGTTATCTCAACCAGATCAGTCCAGTACAGATATTCTACTACATGTTATGTTATGCTATCAATAAGGCTCAATCAATTAACGGTGAAACAATAGACCTAAAACATGAACTGTATAATTTATTCATAGCTTCAGCTGGGACCCCAGTACAGAGATCTGAGAAGAGAGCTACACAAAGCTTTATAGTGCGATGTAACTGTCCTCTTTTACCCCTCACAGTATGAGAGGGTGAAATATTAGTGCGGAGACAGGCAGCAATGTGGGATTAGAGCTTGCTTTTGAATGTAATGTTTGATTTGATCAAAAATTAACAATAATCTTTCATTTCACTTTGAACAGTTTTTTTTTTTTTTTATGTCAGATTCAATATAGCAAATTCAGGACATGTTTAGGGTCATGATCAGCATGTTCTGTTAAGTCTTCATGAGGGAGTGTATGTCGGTGCAGAGTGCTCTCTATACTGCAGCATGCTCTCTATAATCAGATTGAGGAGCTGCTGTTCACCAAATCACATCTGGATGGGATGGAGCCTGCGAGGGGGAGGAGTTTCTAAGAGTTAACACAGCTTCAGATGTACGCCTGAAACTGAGTAATAATTCAAAATACGTATCCGGATTTACTGACTGGCACGTGCACATCTGCACAGCCCTATGCATAATGAATGCCACAGGCTCGCGCTATAACTCTTCAATTATAACATAAATCATAAAGTCTTATGGCAAGCTATTTTCAGACTCATGACTCATAAAAGACGATTTAAGAAAGTATCATCAGTCTCGTGTCTGGAAATGATTCACAGAACTGCGACTCCTCACTGACAGGACCGTATACGCAAAAAGACTCCTGAAAGCTGATATTGTGTGGAGATCAGGAGGAGAAAATAGGTGAGTTGATTCTTGTGAAATTGTTTAAAAGTTTCTTTACTCTAGATTATACAGGTGTAGTCTATTATTTTACATACTGCGTGAAACTATTTTTCACCGACTGGTTTTCATTCGTGCAACGAATTCAAATGAATATTACCTTTATCTCGATATGTAGCTACGTCACCTGTCTCTGAAGGGTATAATAATCCATCTGAAACAGATTGTATTGACATCAAAGCCTACTTCTGACATTTAGCAGTGTCGGTTAATCTTTTGGGCTAAAAATGTTAGCTGTCACAGATCAATGTGTATAGAAATATCATACAATTTACATAAATATAAATAACATCGTTAGATAAACATGAAATCGCATTAAAATATATTAAAAATAATAACACAAAAAAATTATAAAAAATTTTAAAAGCGTATTTTAATGCAGTTTTCGTATTTACAATAACAAAACCAATGGCAATTTTTAAGATAGATCTAAATTGCACTAAATCAATTCATCCATATTGTACATTGTTTTAAATTAAAAATGAACTGTTCTTAATAATTTGGTTATTGTTGCTGTCCAGCAAGATATATTGTACTGTCATCTGAACATTGTTGCACTGAACAGATTATTCAAAACCTTCAGCATGCAAGTCAGTGATGTTCATGTTTTCCCCATATAATAAATTATAAAAATAAATACATAAAAATGCTATTTATACAAAACGTGTACTTGAATACACGTCTTCTTTTGGGACCATATTTTCATTTTCTGAGCTCAAAGTCATTTTGATATTTTTTCTGGGGCTCAAAGTAAAAAATGTCATGTGGTGAAACCGTCCAGAGACAATTAAAAAAAGGAGGAAAAAAATAGCACAATAAAAGCTGACAGTCTTGAAAAAAAGGAATGTTGGAATGCATAGTGCAGAATAATATTTTATTAATATTAAAAATATAAAATTTGTTTTTTAAAATTGTATTAATATTTAAAAATGTGGTCCACCAAATTGTAGTCATGTGGTGTAACTGACATGTTGGTACCAATTTTGTTGTTCATGTTGACAAATCAGAGAAGAACCCTTGTTTAGACCCTCAAGACTGAATGTGTTTTAAAAGATATCAGATATTTTAAAATTTTTATGAAAAGGCACATTTTGTTCAGGACATGTGGTGTAACCTTGAGAAAACTTCTTAATATTCTTTACTCAAAATTTGTTGATATTGGTAAAATATATTTTATACCTTGAAATAAAAATGAAAACATTTTCTAAAGTAAATATTAAGTTTTGTATAGTCTCATGTATTCAAGGTACATGACCAACCTTTTACTTGATGGTTCCACCACACGACATGTGTCACATTTAAATGCATTTTTATTCATGTTCTGTGTTCATGTCTTTTATTTTGGAAGTTAGTTCCTGGTTCATGTCATGTGATTTCCTGTTCCCTCATGCGATCTTCTCATGTGATCCTGTCATGTGTTCATGTGTCTTGTTTTCATTGGTTCATTGTTTAAGTATCTTGTTAGCAGTCTTGTCTTTTCATTGATTTAAGTTTATTAGTTTTGTTATCTTGTTTATAGTTCTGTCTGTTCATTGGTTGTCATGTTACCCTTGTCCATGTATTTAAGCCCTCATGTTTGACCCCCAATTGTCTTCTTTAGTTTAATTGTTTGTCTGTTTTGTTTTCACGTTGGATTTACGGTTTTTGGATTTCACATTATAAATAAACTGCACTTGGGTTCTTTACACTTCTTCATCTTCGTCTGCCTGTCATTGCCTGCTAAGCGAATGTTACAGCATGTTTTGTGTCATTAAATCCATTTTTAATTTTAGTAGAAAATGCCATAAATGTTTTTTCAAAACTTTATGAATTGAACACAAAGCTTAAATTTCGAATAAATTGACATGTGAGTATTAAACATGATTTTGAGAAGATTTCTCATTTTTATCATGTTGTACATCCATATTTGATGGACAATGACCCTGCAGATATCACTCAACAGGCTTTGAAACCATCATGTTTCATGGTCTGCTCTGTCAGCTTGAGAGAAATCCACACCTAATGCATCCCACTAGATACCAGATTATACGCACTGTTTATAGTGATGATTCTATTAGAAGGCAAAGCCTATGCGACGTTACATGCTGCGTTGTTGACAGTCGTCATATGATGATTTCAGTAGGATTAGATTAAACTCAGGAGGACCGACATGACACATAGTTTCTGTAGATGTGCCCTTGAACAGTCTGATTGTTCATTTATTTCATTAGCCCTTTTTAACGGAGTAGGGTTTAAAGAGAGTTTGCCGGTTGCTTGAGAATTGGTGTTACAGAGTTTCATAATCACAGTCTTTAACTTACTTTTAAATGCCTTATTTGACCTAAACAAATAGTGGAAGCTTTTTGGATTTTGGACCAGTTGACTGGTCTAGAAAATTCCCCTTTTCTCTGACTCAGAGATATTGTTGAGTCCCTCACTGTGGTTTCATTTTAAGATATACTTTGTATTACACTAGGGTGTTGCAGTCCAAAAGGAAATACATTACAATGATTGGATATAACAAAATAAAAATGAGATCTGTTTGATTCAAACATTGATATATTACATCAACTCTTTTAAGTAGCACTAGACACAGTCAATAAACAAGAACAATGATCTTTATCCTGAGCAATAAAAAAGTGCCCGTTAGCTTGTTTCAGATTTCTTTCTGAGTGGAAAAAACTATACAAATAATTTTATGGGAAACACAAATTTTCAGCACTTAAAGGGAAATAGAGAATGCTGAAATGTAACATTATAATGAAAATGCAAATATTCTGTACTATCATACTTGCACTAGTAGTTTGCCTTCCACAAATACTGTAAAGAATAGGATATTACAAGGCACAAAATCTTGGTCTTTCGTAAATCCTAATTTAGCAATAGAGTGTCATTGCTTTATATGAATTTCCAAATAGGCAGATTGTAATCAGCAAAACCCTGCTTATGATTTATGTAATATTTACAGACTCCACTATTCAAGGGATTCACTTGTGGGGAGAAAAGTTAGTATGTCATGACAAAAATGATTTAGTCGATGCTTGTCTTAAGTGAGCATTGTCAATGAAAGTATCTTCATTATAGTAATAATGCTCTGTAATGCTCTTAAAGGGACAGTTCACCCAAAATGACAGTTCTGTCAGCAATTACTACTGTTCCAAACCCATATGATGTTTTCTTCCAAAGACCACAGACAAGATGTTAGGCAGAATGTTAGCCTCAGTCACCATTCACTTTAATTCCATAATTTTTCCATACAATGAAAGTGAATGGTGATAATACTGCAGTACTGCTGAACATCTCATTTTGTGTTTGGAACAACAAGAGGGTGAGCAAATCATTTTGGGGTACACTATTCCTTTAAAACTGCTGATGGAAGTTAAACCAAAATTACTGTTTTCTATATATCTTGGAGGCAAAATAGTTTCATTGTCTTTTTGCTGATTCAAAGATTTTACTTGTGCTACTGCATAGAGATAAATAATGGAGAGGATGACAGGAAATGATGGATTCCCCTGTGAGACCCAGAGGCCAGATCTTCAGCCCCCTCCTTCTCAGGACATGGACAGAAGGGGCATAGTGATCCAGCTAACAGGTACAGAGGGTGAATGGGACAGACTTGATGACAATTACCTCATGTTCAACCTGGACTGTGATGGCCAAGAGTCACTCAGCTCCCTCCCAAAGCAAAGGCCGTGTTCAGAGGGCATTCAGCCTGAGGATGAGTGGGGCCTAAGCTCACCTGCATTCAAAGTTCCTTCCTCACCCTCTTCACCAGGTTCCCTGGGAGAGCCTTTTACCTTGGGCTCTGGCTTCCTCTCACCCACTCACCTGCCTCTGGCCAGCCTAGTGAAGTCTTTGTCAACAGAACTGGAACTGAAAGAGTCTTCTCTGAAGCTCAAGCCACTGCTCAGCCTTGTCAAATCAATTTCTACAGAGCTTTCCCAGAGTGAGCCGGAAGTGTCTCAATCCAAGTCCGATTCTAAGCTCAATCTGCACCTGTTGACACAGTTCACCCAGCCTAAACGGCGAAATGGTGACTCCCGCATTGCCCCTCCTTCTCCAGTCAACCTGTCCCCAACTGAGCCCAAAGCAAGCTTCTTCAAAATGGAGCTGGTCGACACTCGACGCAAGCTCTCTGAAGCCATGCAGGAACCTCTTAGTATGTTCAGTAAGATCATGGGCGAGGACAGTGTCAGCAGCCCCAAGCACCAATGGAGCACAGGGTCAACGGTCTCCCCAAGCTACAAAGGCTTTGGTGTTGAGAAATCTAATACTGACTTGACAGCAAGTGAATCTCCTAAGAGTGCTAGGAGAGCAGAATGTGAGCTTCCAGAGTGTAACTGGACTGTGAGACAACGCAAACACTGTGTACAAAAATCTTGCTTTTCCCTTAATCATCATAGTAAACAGGAAGACGTTGAGCCCATGATTGAGTCCATCGCACCAAATATGATCAGAACTGATGAGCAAGGTTTGGCAGAAGATATGAGAGGGCAATATTCCTCACCAATTCCAGGAGTTGGACTTGTCTGTGTAGCATTTTTATCATACTGCTTCCTTATCTTGCCTTTGTCATCTTATTGGTCTGGCCTGTTCCTCGGTTTAGCATTTGGATTCATGTCGGGGCTTGTACTTATCCGATGGGGCTCCACCAATCATCAACAGACTAAAAGGGGCCCACTACAATAGCATTCTCTTTGAGAATCTTCAAAGCAAAATGAAACCCTCTCTCAAGGTGAGTCTGATGTTCATTTTCAGTACATTTTTCAGTGTGAACATATGTCAACACAGAACTGGTGTGATACTTTGTACTTGCTTTTTTAACTTGAGCAAAGAACATTGCATACATTAAAGCACTGCAGCTACTGGTAATTTAAGGGCTAAGAAAAGCATCAGAACATCACCCTAGGTAACCGCCTCACATACTGCTGTTCAACTAAAGCCTGCACTTAAATGTGTCAAAGTCTTTCAGAAATACATATTTTTTACACACTGTAGTGAATTTCACATTGTCTGAAGTATGTATTTAAAGCGATAGTTCACCCAACAATGAACATTTTGTTATAATTTACTCACCCTCATGTTGTTCCAAACCCATATGATTTTCTTTCTTCCTTGGAATGAAAAGGATGTTAAACAGAATGACAGCCTCAGTCACCATTCACTTGCAATGACATGGTGACTGAGGCTAACATTCTGCCTATGTCTCCTTTTGTGTTCCAAGGAGGGAAAGAATGTCATAGATGTTTGTAACAACATGAGGGTGTGAAAATGATGAAAGTATTTTAATTTTTGGGGTGAACTATCACTTTATCATCTTGCATCTTGCATCCTGCAAAGCCCCAGAAAGGCCTTTATTGCCACTCTTTTCCATGATTAATTCTGTCTGATGTGTCTGATGCAGAATAAAACACCCACTGCTTGTCACAACCAGCTACAGCTCTTTTCCGGATGCCCCACTTCTTTAATTTGTCTGTCTCTGTGCTGAAACTCCTTCACAGACTAGAATAGAATTTGTGAAGTGAAGTGTTTCTGGGTTTCAGGGCTGGATGAATGAGATGCACACGTATGATCCTAAGACTTACCACCCATCCCTCATTCACTCTGTGTATGCCACTTTGGAAGGACCCTATTTGCGGCTTGACTACCCCGTAACAGCATTCCCCTCTGGGCTACCTTTGATGAGCCCTGCCACGAAAAGACTTTTACTCACTCTCGGTTATTTCGACTCACTGGCAGTAAGGTTTGTATAGCTGATTTTCTATCTGCCTCTCAGTAGAAAATGGTACATTGCCCTTCAATGGCTGTGTGACACCGTTTTGCTCATGGTCTCTAACCCCAACTGAATGAATATTAATGTGGCAGAATGTTGCATAGTTGCCACGTAATTCTAATGAATATGTTGCCTTGGTAACAGGTATTTCTTCTGCCATTGGTTTTGGCAAACAAGAGAGTGTGGAACAGGAAGTATCCCATCTGTATAAGTTTGGCAGAAGGCAAAAGGGCTTTGGAGGAGGAGACGATAGAGACCCAGGGAGTAGAGACACCCACTGACTCAATGATTGAAGACTGCCATCCTGTCACACTCTACCTCTTTGGACGAACAGGACGGGAGAAAGAGGAGTGGTTCCATCGACTTCTTTCTGTGTCCATTCACAATGAAGAGGACCATTGTGAATCCATATTTGTTGGTAAAGTTTAATCAGTTACAGTATGATGAAATAATCAACTGAACCAACATTCAAGTAATTTAAAGGGATAGTTCACCCAATTTAAAAAAATTATGTCATTATTTCTTATTCTTATTTTGCTCCAAACCTGTATACTGTAAATCTTTCCATGGCACATGAAAGGGGAATTTTTATGCTCCTATTTTTCATGGAATGACATTTTATATTTAGGTCTCTCAAGCTTCAGAAATTACAAAATAGCACCATAAAATTAAGCCTCATGACTTTTGTGTTACATGCAAGTGTCTTCAAAAGTGGGTCCACTAATTATTGATTGATCCTAAACAATTTTTTTTTAATTGTGAAAAAATTAAATACAATATTAAGTAAACTTCAACAAAGCTGAAGAAGCTGACGTTCACACATTAAAATGTATTACAATATTTAAAATTCAAATTAAATGCACAATAACATTAATGAATATTTAAATGGTTTTGCAATGTAATCATCCCTGCAAAGTATGTGAATACATTAATGCGGATCTCCCTAGCGGGGTCCCTGCTCTCTCTCTCTCTCTCTGTCCACCAAGGGGTCCTTGACCTGAAAACGTTGAAGTTAGTGAGTTGAATTTAAGAACCGGATCAGTCCAAATTGTTCTTTGAAGTCAATTTTTTTCAATGAACCAGCCAATCTGGCAGAGACACAAAACCCTGGAAGTTGAAAGGGTACGCCATGTAGAAATCGGGTAGATCCCCAAAAATCTGTAATTGCAGCCCTGCAGTCTGGTTCATGATTCAGATTGACCTGGTTTACTCGCTGAATGATTCAGTCATAATGGTCACTTTTGGAGCTTGACAGATGTGGTTACTATGAACTGTCATTATCCTGAATGGGACAAAAACTACATATTTTTCAGAATTGTCCTCCTATGTTCGTCAGGAAAAAACAACAGCATACAGGTGGAGCGATATGAGAGTGAGAAATTAATGACAAGTTATGAAAAGTTTTTCTGTATGTTACTTTGTGTTTATGAATCGTTCTAATAATGAATCGTCTCTTACCGAAGCTGCTCTTTCTACACAGTGTCATAAAAATCCCTAGACTGATTATTTCTTTTGCTCTATAGACAAGTCTGCATTGCATGAGGAGAACCCTTTGGGTCTGTCACATGGTGATGAAGTCTCAAGCAGAGAGAGCACTGAGGATGTGCTCCATAGTGACCTGGTTGGCAGAGTAAAAGAGATCATTTTACCAGACTATACTTCTTACATGACCAATCTCATCTTCTCAGCACATAACAGTCCTATAGCAAGCCCTTGCCACAGAAGTACCCAGGGTAGTCTCACTGACGAAGAGCAGGTAACGCTCAAATAAAGAGATGTATTCCTTGTTGTTTCTATCCTTGCACATGTAGTTATTTGCATTGTACACCAATGATGAGGTTAACATGAGACTTTAATAACTACCATCTTTCTTATCTTTTGAAGTCTTAAAGTGTCACCTACTAGGCAGTGAGTGTGCCTTCCATTGGCATTTGATGAGAAAATTATGATGTTCCTAAATTACTCCAAAGATTTCTTTCTTCCATCCTCTTATTAAGCAGAACTTTTGTTGCTATGAGGATGAAACAAAGCCTGTCTGGTTGAATGCACTGATTGGCCGGACCTTTTGGGACTTTCTTCATGAGAAGTACTGGGCTGATCAAGTCCAACAAAAGATACAACGAAAGCTAAGCAAAATCCGGGTAAGAGAACAGGGAGTAGGGGGTTTTACAGGATAGCATGTGAGAATCAGAATTTTCTTTAAAGGAGCTGAAAGCCAGGGATTTTCAAACTTTTTGATGCCAAGGACCCCCAGATATGATGTTCCCCTTGTGAAGAACCTCATTACCAAAATAGACCCATGTATAAGACCCATGTATAAGACCCATTTTTACTGTGTGAGAAAAATAGTAAGCAAAATATTATAAAGGTAATGTGTTATTTGCTAATATAGTTAAGCATTTGTGTCAAAAAAACATTTATATATATATTTGTATTATGTTTTTTCTACCCATTATTACAGTAATGTTAAATGTATAAACCTGAAGATGAACATTGTCAATTCAATTCAAATGTATTTGTATTACACGTTTAATAATAAATATTGTCCCATACCAGCTTTACAGAGAATTAACTTGAAGTTCCCAGTGAGCAAGCTAAAGACAAGTGGTAAGCACAAACTACAGTATGGCTTTCAATAGATTAAAATAATCACAATCAATAGCATAATTTCTGACCTGCCTTTAAAAAGCAACAAGTTAAATTCAATAAATGCATTTGACACATTGTTTTTTCCAAAATTTTGTGCTGACCCCCTAGCAGTTTGAAAACCCCTCCTGTAAGCAATCTTTTAGAGAATGGAGCTCAGACAATATCCAGATTACTCAGAGTGGTGCAGTTGAAGCAGATTGTTTAAGTCAAACATATTCAGCTTCATAAGCAGTTGTGAGTTGTTAGTTTGCTGTGCAAGAACGCTACTTTTCTTCTGTTGCATTTGACAACTTTTGAGAACTTTCACATTTTTATATTTGGCAACACTGAGTTAATGTGCTGCTGCTCTTCTGCACTGATTACAACAGGTCTCAATGGTATCTTTGTAGGGTGGAGTTTTGGAAAGAGGGGGCATCTCTAATACAGTGGCTAACATTGCTTATATCACCTTTAAAATGTGTTTTAAGAAAGTATTGTTTCCACAGAGAAAACAGTACTGACCTCATTCTTTAATCTGCAATTTTTTTTAATAATAATAATAATAATAATAATAATAATAAAAAGGATTGTTAAAGGTGCACTCAGTAACTTTTTTCAGTTTCACATGCCATTGTAGAAATGTAGTATTCACAGTCAGCCATGATTAATTTAATCAATGAGTGAAAGTGTCAAATAACAGGACAGTTACTGAGATTAAGTGAGTCATATTTGGCTGGTCATGTGATTCTAACATGGCAGCCCCCATGTGTGGACACTCTCCATGTAGAATAAAAACAGCTTTTACAAAGTTACTGATATGACTGGAGTCATTATCAGTGATTTTCTACATATATTGCCAAATTACAATTCATGTCTTTGGGAGTTAAGCATTTTTAATGAGAAAAAAATTACTGAGTGCACCTTTAATATTTCCACCCTGTGCACATGTATCTCTGTGTTTACCCTCTTTTATTACAGTTGCCTAACTTCATGGATGAGCTAACCCTCACTGAACTGGCCATGGGCTCCAGCATGCCCCAGATAACAAGCACGTCCCCACCACAGGTCAACAGCAGAGGTGAGCGAGACAGGCTGCTAAGAGCCTCTAATAAAAGAACATATTAGATAATTCATCCATCAGGACTGCTTCAGCGTATGTGTTATTATGTTCCTGCACTGAGCACTAGATGAGATGTTTTTATCCTGATGCAATCTCAGGGAGCAAAGGAGCGCATAACATCATGTCACAGTCCTCGGCGAATAGCAGTGCATCTGTAAGCATCTGTGCACGTGTCTGTTTGCGCACTCAGTTGTATGGTGAAATGCTCACTGTGAAGTATATGGAGGATGTATTATCCCCATAAGAAGTGGAGGTTACTGTTGTGAGGGGCACAGAGTACATCTTTTATGCTCTGCCTTACGATCTCTGTGTTAGTTATGTATTACTGTATTATTATTATGGCATTCAACTGAGTCTGGCCTCCTCACTCTAGTCTCATCACATTTATTGAATTTTAATGTGCGAAATTAGACATGTGGGTGTTTTATTATTGCGCTATAAATGTTTTTCCTTTGTGTCATCCATGAACAGATTATATCTTGACCCCTGACATGCAGATCAACTCATAGTGGCAGTACTGGAAGTCTGAAATTCTTTTACAAATTGACTTTCAGTCCCTTACAGCATATTAGTCAGTATTAGAATAGCAATGGATATTACATCAGACCTTACACAGTAGATATTTTGTTATAAACATACAGTATTTGTTTCAATGAATCATGATGAGAAAGTCATTTTTGAATAAGCATTGATCTAAATATTTTGTTTATAATATTTGTAACAATTGTTTTGAAAACTGTCATTGTGTCAGACCTGTGATCTAGTGGTTGGCACTTGTGCTCTATACACATTGAACTGTGGTGATCATGTGGGAGATGCATGGTCCACTGTCTTGTTCCATTCACCCATCATTTTCTGTCATCTACAATATACTTTTACCATTAAAAAGATAATTCAACCAAAAATCTCATGTAATTGTTTATTCAGATTTATGTTGTTCCAAACCCATATGACTTTCATTTCTCTGTGAATCACAAAAAGAGATGTTGGGCAGAATGTTAGTCACCATTAACTTTCAATGTATGGAACAAAAGGTGCAATGTAAGTGAATGGTGACAAATGCTAACATTCTGCCTAACATCTCCTTTTTAGTGAAAGAAAAAATGGCATAGGGGTGCCTGGGTAGCTCAGTGAGTATTGACGCTGACTACCATCGAGTGACGCCAGCCAGGTCTCCTAAGTAACCAAATTGACCTGGTTGCTAGAGAGGGTAGAGTCACATGGGGTAACCTCCTCGTGGTTACTATAATGTGTGGTTTTTGCTCTCGGTGGGGTGCGTGGTGAGTTGAGCGTGGATGTCGAGGAGAATAGCATGAAGCCACCACTTCTAAAGTCTCTGCAGTAATGCGTACAACAAGACACGCGATAAGATGCGCGGATTGACATCTCAGACGTGGAGGCAACTGAGATTCATCCTCCACCACCCAGACTGAGGCAAGTCACTACACCACCACGAGGACTTAAAGCGCATTGGGAATTGGGCATTCCAAATTGGGGAGAAAAAGGGATAAGAAGAAAAAATAAGAAGAAGAAAAAAGAAAGTCAAACGGGTTTGGAACAACATTAGCTTGAGTAATGACAGATTTTTCATTTGTGGTTGAACTATCCCTTTAAAATATTCACAAAAAAGACGACGATAAATAAAAATGTCTTGGTGTGTCAGGCCTTTGGTTGCATTTAGAGGTGGAGTACACAGGGGTGCTACAGATGACTCTAGAGACCAAAATCAACCTCTCCAAACTTGGGAAGGATGGAGTCCTTGAGACAGACAAAAAGTTGGAGACCAGCAATGTGTTGTGAGTTTGTGTAGAATTAAAGAAATTCTGAATTTGTCCTGTAGAAATATCTTTATCCAGTTTTTCAGATTAATATTTTTATTGGTTTATTCTCAAACATAACACAAAACAAAGCAAAATATACATGCACGAGTCAATCATTATCCCCCTTAACCCCATTAATTCCCTATCCCCCTCTCAATCCCCAACACCATCCCAGCCCCCAACAAACATTCCCGTGGTCCAAGCCTGTATATACACATGTAAACATGAAGAGAGGTAGAGAGAAAAAAAGGTCATGTATTTGTCCCATTTCTTAATTTGCTGTATGCATCTAATCTGCTAAGCTGTTTGTATGACATATTTTCGAATGGTGCTACCCTGCCCTATTCAGTGAACCATTCTTGAAATGAGGGAACGTCATTTGACTTCCATCCTCTAAGAATTATTTGTCTGCCAGTCATTACAGTAGTTTGGATCCAGCTTTTAGTATATTTGTCACCCACTTTAATAACTGTCCCATCACCCAATATACATAGTCTGGGGCAGAATTCAATTTGAGTATCTAAAACCTCACAGATAAAATTCTGTACTCATAACCAGAATTCTTGAATCTTAGCGCAGAACCACAGAGCATGGGATATGTCTCCATCTGAATTATCCTTAGAAGAACAATAGGGAACAGTTTTGGTTTTGATTTCCCTGCCGTGCGCTCTTTGGTCTGTCTTGTTTCATGTCCGGAGCATGGTGTCTGGATCCTGACTTCTCTGTCTGGTTTGGTTTGGGTCTGTTTCCTAATCAGGACACTCATGCTCCATGTTCTGCCAGTCTTTGTGTGAGCGCACAGCTTTGGTTTTGATTTCCTGCCATGCGCTCTTCGGTCTGTCTTGTTTCATGTCCGGAGCATGGTGTCTGGATCCTGACTTCCCTGTCTAGTTCAGTTGAAAAGATTGAAGTCTTCACCCAAAACCATATCATAGAGGATCCCAGCGGCTTGTAACTTTACCTCAAGAACTATAAAAAAGTTCTGATCATCAGTCTTGGGTGCATAAATATTAGCGAAAATAAGATTTTGCCACTGTATTTTACCCAAAACAATAATGACTCTTCCTAAATTATCTTTGATCTGTTTGAGACAATTAAATTGTAAATGCTTACTTATCTTACTCGAACTAGAACTGCAAAAAACATGTCCTCCTCATGCGCTACCAAGTTTTTTCAGCTTCCTGTGCAGAAAGGTTCATTTCTTTAAGGAACAATATATCAAAATTGTTATACTTAAGAAAAGATATAACCTTCTTTCTTTTTATAGGGTGCCCAAGTCTATTAACATTCCTCATGGAGAGGAACATTTTACCTATATTAAAGTGTGACATATTGACATGCAAAAAAAAACTTTGTTAAGTTTTGTTAATAAATTCAGCAGGCTTATGCGTCATGAATTTGAGACCAAACCTTGCGTTTCTTAAATTCAAGCAGATGGAGGGCTTTATCTGGGGCCTATAAAATGAAAATGCAAAGATAGAAACTAATAATAAAAGTGATATTGTTAATATATTTTACATTTGCCTTTTTGAACATTTTAATTAATTAATTAATTAATTAATTATTTGTATAGTTTTAACAGTGGTATTTGTAACAAGACCAAAGTAAACACATGGAAGCATGTATCTTCTTCACTACCATGGTTAGATCTAAACCAGATACTTCATATGTGTCGCTAGACTTTAAAATCAGATGAACCGTGGTACAAATGTGTACTAACCCGTATAGTTGAGAATCAACTGATATACTGCAAGCCTAGATAAACGTTTTAATGCAAAGAAGAACCTGACGATAGAATTGATTATTATGACTGATAAGCGTCCCCATTTGTAACCTAACGCCCCCCTCTCTACTAATTTGCTTTCAGATTTGCATCCTTTGAATGCCCCCGTTGAGAAACCCTGATATAGACCATAATTCAACATTGATGTTACCATAAAATCCTTAACCCTCAGAACACAAAAAATGCTTTTCAAACTCGCACAAAAAAAGTCCCAACTGGTGTCCAACCCCCGGAAATCCGACAGCCCATGCACGCACACGAGACCCTACATGACACCATCACTACAAGATTATTTCAGTTAGATGTTTTTTGTTTTTTTACATACATAAAACAAATGAACTGAAAGTTTTCAATTCAATAGGCCCTAGTAAATAACAATATCAAACCCACAAAATTAACAAATAAACTCATAAACAATAAGACAATAAAGGGGAAAAAAATTGATCGAGAGATGGTGGGCAACCAATCGCATAATAAACCCTCTCAGACCACATCAGCAAATGCACGATGTGTAGTCCCACTGATTCAGCACTGGCAAAGCCACCCACTCACTCCATTGATTTCATGAAGGCCACGTAACTCCCAGTTCTTTACCAGTTTTTAATATTTCAGTGCAGCCTATTCAATGGTGCCCTAAAAAGATTCCATTTAAAATCCTGAAAGTGTTAGGATTTTGAATTAATTTGTTTATCTGTTTATCATACTGTATGGTTATGATGATGTTCTGTGTTCTGCAGCAGCAGGTCCAGGCTCTCTGTGTTAGCTGACAGTGATGAGGAATCTTCAAGTGCAGTCTTCAAGGAGTTCTGGCAGAGAAGACTGTACCTGGTGCTGAAGGGTCATGACCATTAACTCCATTCAATTAACAGTTAAAGGAATAATTCACCCAAAAACAAATAATCCTGTCATTAATTATGCACACTTATATTGCTCATTACCTTCTACTGTGGAACACAAAAGATGCATTTTTGAAGAAGGTCCTGGCCACACTTTTACATATAGACCATTTCATGGATGTAAACAATAACAAAGGAATTAGAACACAACTGGCATGGGAGCACTTCCAGTATCATATGGATCCTTAAAATAAGGCTCCAAATTAACATATTTTCTTAAAGAACATCAAACGTTTACCTGAAGTGACTTATACAGATGTGTTGTTCATACTGAGTGTCTACATGAGAGAGGCGATGAAATAGTATTGTAGTCACAATTATTTCCTAAGCAGAGAGATCGGAAATATTGAATCGCTCCTATTATAATCAATGAAGCTGTACAATAAGGCTGTCTGTGTGACCTGTGGACAAGGTAAGGATTTCTTTTGTCTTTTTAATTTATAAGTCGTTGTGAATAAAAGCATCTGCTTAATCTGCTTAATGACTATATGTAATATTACTTGCGAAGCTAATGGGAGCGATCTGTAGTCACTTTTAGAACTCTGCCTATCAAACTTACAACGAGATGTGTGCTACAGTTTTTAACACTGAACGTATCCAGCCGTCTCGCTTCACTGCTGCGAATGTGTCCATTTGTGGCTGTTATTTGAGATATCTAAACACTTTAATTTCCGTTTATTCCAGAGATCCAAGGAGCATCCAACCACTGAACAACATGGCCCATATTTAAATAATGGCATTTTATGACAATTGTGTTAACATTAGTAACGATAATAGAGTTAAAGTAACTATGAATGAAGTGCCTCCCACTGTTGTTTTGAATGAGTATAACAACTTATAGGAAATGTTCATGGCACAAAGATGTCACTTTCTATCCGGTTTCTATTCTTCATGTGTGAACTCACTAGCATACTCGCAGGCCCAGTAGCAGAGCGGGAAGGGTTCTGTCGAATTAGACGTGTCCACGGAACCGCTCCTTGGACCCCCGGTGGGAATTAGATGTGACGCCAGGGAGGAAGCACGCGTTGCGGCTGACAGGCCAGAGGCCGGGTCGCCTTCCCCTCTCACCTGCCGCTGGCCTGGTAAGAAAGCCCATCAAGGATGCTGCCAACCCACATGCCTCAGACCAAGGAGGGAAGCGTGTGTGGCCTTTGGACCCCGCTAATGCGGGGCCATTCCATGGACACTTCCCCAATCTTCACGAAGCCCCGTTTCACAGTGAGGATGTCAGTTACCCCTTTATTTAGATTACAATTCTCCCTGGCCACTATTTTCCCCATTTATGAACATTTTATGTTTATTATTATTTTCAATAAATGCTTCTCCAAGACTTGACGCCACGCCCAATGTGTCTGTCTCTTGCTCTCCCCACCACAATGGAAATATGCATCCTTCAGTCTCTGTGACAAATAAATTGAGAGAGCATTTAGAGTATGAACATTATTTGAACCTTCTGAGACGTTTGTTGAGGTTCCGCAAATCCAGACGGAGACCCCCTCTCTCTCATTTTGATAACAAAATACCTGGAGTAAAAGCCCTGATGGCTGACCTCCTGCGGTACTACCCTTACTGCTCTTTTGCTCATCAAATTGGCTATTTGTTCCTCAGAAATCTGAGCTGGAGAAAAACAGGGATCTTCATTATTTGACACTGCGACCCGCACCTTCCTTTTCAATGCTCACCTTATGAACAGGGAACAGTGCAGGCGACACTTGGGATTAACAAGTGCTGCCTGCTCATGTCTGACCCTCAGACATCTAATCCAAAGCAAGTGGGGATCCTTGGGCGAGATCATGGATCCACAAGTGAACAGACAGGAGGGATCCTTTTTCTTCACTCCACCACTCGGTGAGCTCGCACGATGTCATGAAATAAACCCAAGCTAAGTACATAGAACCTGCTCACCACAACATGCCACTCGATTCTGTGTTAATCCCCCAAACTCTCCTTAGTGTGACGAGACCAGCAGATCTGCCACACCTATAGCAAAAGCTATAGCCGCTCACAGAAAAACTTCAACCTGGCTTGACATGCTGATTTACACCACCAGGAGAAACAATATGAACACAGCAGAACAGTATCTGCGACGTACCTGAACAGCCTGTCTAACAAACTGTTTAGCGACCTCTTCTTGAGAGTCCTGCTGAAGATTGCTTGCAAAAATCTTCACGAGGAAAAGGAGAATGAAGAAGGGTCCTAGGGCAGTGACTTGTGTAATGGAGGTGGGGCTCACTTATCTCTGCTGTGATTGGTTTGTCAATTGATTAACGTGGTGTCATTGTTTCTTCCAGGATCGAACACACCTGAGACAATTACCTTTAGTGAGATACCGAACGAATGTTAGAAAGATAGCTGGATCAATCTAGCTCCAAAATGACAGAACTTGTCATAAAAGTAACATAGAACTGGTCCATGTGACTATCTAGTCGATATGACCACTATTATGATATTGTGCTTGGAAAGACATGATGAGTAAATAATGACAGAACATTCATTTTTGGATGAACTATTCCTCAAATTTTGTGATGTTGCAACTCCTTATCCATACATGTGTCAGAAATGCTTTAATTTTCTAATTGAAGCTCAAGATGTTGTCAATTGCTGTAGCTGACAGCACTCACGAGGTCAAATTGGGATGTAATCTTCTATAATGTGCTTAACACACTTTGTCTTTTTTTGTTCTTGACAGTAAATGCAGCTCAAAATAACTCAAGGCCTCCTGATGAAAAATTTGCATTGCTCCCCACAGAGTTGCGGCTGGAGGCAGCACTAGTAGGCGGATTTGTTGACAAAATTGCCAAGTCGAAGTACTTCCAGAAGGCCACAGAAAATGAATACATTAAAAAGAAGATTGAAGAAATGTCCAAGACCCCTCTGTTGCTTGCTGTGGAAGTTCAAGAGCTCTCGGGAACGCTTGCTGTCAATATTCCACATCCCCCGACTGACAGAATATGGTACGAGCAATTCTCACACAACTGAACACTGTTAATGTTGCATTAGGAACTGAAGCTTCACCTAAGCTCACAGTATGTTAACAAAGCTTATCTAGAGTAATCATTATCATTACCTTATCTTTTGGTATCATTCACTCTGTGATTGAGGGTTTAACCTAAGCATGTAATTCAATTTCAATTGGAGGTTTAAGTATTATGGGAAAGCGTTACACTGTGTTGTTATCAGGCACGACGCAAGTTTTCAGTGATAATTTGTCTGTCTATACAATATCTGAAGATATCTGATGTTCAATGTACAGCTATGAGGAGCAGGACTTTGAACCAATGAGATTTCACAGTGCAGGGCTACCCACACTACAAAAATTAATTTTCTTCATCTGCAGTTTTGTCTTGTTTTCCAATAAAAATATCTAAACATCCTTAAAACAAGATAAATGAAGCAATTTTATTTTTCTGAGAATGTTGTTCATTTTTATTACCCCACTGGAATGTTTTTGTTAAACCTCACAAAGTGTTTGTTACATTAATGTTTAAAACAAGAAACAAACAAATGTTGGCAATGGGGCAGAACAAATTTAATAAACTTAATCCAATATTTATTCTCTGAAAATATGTCTTAAATATCTTATACAATTTTGCTTCTCAATAAATCTATCTTGTTTTAATGATTTTTATTTATTTTTTTTACTGGATATAAATACTAATACTGAATGCTATTTTTTGCAGTGTAGCTTTACACCACAGAAATAGAAACCAAGTAACAAAATGTCCTGTCACAGCTAGTGACAAAACCTATGATTTACATAAGAGAGGTTTTATCGCTTGTCACTTTATCTGGTCTGGTTAGCATTTTATTATGAGAGACGTTGCTGCTTCATGATAAATATTAAACCTAATGTTACTTTTTATGGCTTTGCTCATAAAGTATCAGTATCCTAAAGATACTTTTAAGTATTCCATTTTAATACCACACATTAAAAAAGTTCCTTTCACCTGACAGACATCCCAGAAACAGGTGTCCTGAGAAATCACACTTGTCTTAGTGACAGCCTTAGGCTCTGACAGTGGAGCAACCTGCACTTTTTAAGCCACTAAGAAAACTAGTTGGTGTGAAATGCGGTCTCTCTGTGAATCATTTCGCTCTTCATTTCTTGTTGGCTTATATTGGGTTTGCTGATATGGCGTTTTGGAGAGAGGGTGTGTGGTTAAAGGTATAGTTAACCCAAAAATGTCCCAGATGTGTATGCATTTCTTTCTTCTGCAGAACACAAATTAAGATTTTTAGAAGAATATCTCAGCTCTGTAGGTCAATACAATGCAAATAAATGGGTACCAACATTTTAAAGCACAAAATGCATATAAAGGTAACATAAAAAAATCCATATGATTCCAGTAGTTTAATACATGTCTTATGAAGAAATATAATGGGTGTGGGTAAGAAACAGAGCAATATCCTGTAAATGTCCTTATATTCTAGGTCAATGTTATTTTTTACTATCAATCTCCACTTTCACTTTCTTCTTCTTTTATTTATGGTGATTCACATTCTTCCACCTACTGAGCAGGGAGGAGAATTTCTGTATTGTGAGAACCTTCAGAGCTGAAATATTCTTCTAAAAAATGTTGTTTGTGTTCAGCAGAAGAAAGAAAGTTATACAAATCTAGGTTGGCATGAAGGTGAGTAAATGATGATAGAATTAAACTTGAACTATCCCTTCAAGTAAACAAATTAGCTGAAATCGCTTATGACACCTTTAATTGTACTGACTCTATAGTATTAATATTTTCCTAAACCCCAGACTCAAAAGTGTTATGTGTGTTCTCTTAGGTACAGTTTCTGTTTGCCCCCGAAACTTGATCTAAGAGTCAGACCCAAACTGGGAGAGCGAGAAGTGACTTTCTGTCATGTAACTGAGTGGATTGAAAATAAGTTGCAGGATGAGTTTCAGGTCAATTTCTATGGTTTTGTGATATTCAGCACTCTTTGAACTTAAAGCTATGACTTCTTTAAGACTTCAATGACTTCAATGGAGTGGTGGTGGCGTAGTGGCTAAAGCACAGGGCTGTTAATCTGGGGTGTTAATCAGAAGGTCGTTGGTTCGAACCCCACGGCCACCACCATTGTGCCCTTGAGCAAGGCACTTAACTCCAGGTTGTTCCGGGGGGATTGTCCCTGTAATAATTGCACTGTAAGTCGCTTTGGATAAAAGCGTCTGCCAAATGCATAAATGTAAATGTAATGTAAATGTCTTAATAACAATGAAATAACATTACATTTTCTTGTATTTTTCTAGAAAGTATTAGTTTTGCCCAATATGGACGACATATACCTGCCACTAATGCACTCTGGGATGGACCTACCAGCTTCTTCTCTGGCATCCACTGACAGGCGTGATCTGGAACACACTGCAGAATTACAGTAGTGCCTTGTGGACAGACATGAAAATGCATCTAACTCATTTACTTAAAGGGGTCATATAATGCCATTTTTGTACAAGTTAATATGAATCTTTAGGGTCTAAATGAAAACTTTGTAATATACTTTTATTAAAAATTCTCATTAGTATTTTAAGAAAACACTAATTTTACCTGCTCAAAAACAGCTCTGTTTTCAGCACGCCGTTTCAGAGCATATGACTTTAAATGATAATGAGCTTTTGTCACCCCGCCCCTCCGTTCTCTAATATAAAGGTTAATAAAACGTTACACTTACTTCTTCTGGAGGTGCAGAGGGAATATAAATAGTTGGTACCGAATCTTTTTTCAGCAGCAGCTTCTTAGCAAAACCAGCTTTATACTGACCCTCGTTTATAAAGCAGTCTGGTGAAAAATGATTCGCGCAAACATGAACGCATTGACGTTGCTCGTGGGGAATATTCCCATCGTAAACAAAACTCAGCCACTGCGTCTTCAGCGGTTCAGATTTAGGAACATCAAAATGACTGCTGTGTTCGTTATTACACCGAAGAACAGAACACCACAATCGCTTAGGCGCCATTCTGCTCCAGTCTATCAACAATGATGACGGACTATGATTGACAGCTCGCTCACGAGCGAGGGCGGGTCTGTGTTGAAACACTGCTGTCAATCAACAACCCTGGGAGGGGCGTCCGACAGTGTGACGTCACACGGTCGAACGGCTCGATTTGAGGCAGGGGAAAATATATAAGGAGATTAAAACAAAAACACTGGATGGATTTTTATCCTAATAGGATGGTTGTGTACAGGCACAGCCAACACACATTTCAGTACAATCAACTTGAAAAAGTGCATGTACCATTATATGACCCCTTTAACACTCTTTAAAATCAGAATCAGAATGAGCTTTATTGCCAAGTATTCTACAAAAGGAATTATTTTGGTGATAAGAGAACCAAGTGCACACAAAACATTACAGTGAGTATAAACAGACATGCAAATAATAGGACATATAACAGAACGGCATATGCACGGTGTATGTGCAAGATAGGGAGGGGTATGTACCGTTATTTAATTAAATATGTGCATTTCCATATGTACATGAGATATGTGTTAACATTATTGCACTATGGGGGAGTCATCAGGCCATTTAATCGTTCATGATGAAAATGGCATGAGGGTAAAAACTGTTCTTGTGCCTGGTTGTCCTGGCGCTCAGTGCTCTGTAGTGCCAGCCAGAGGGCAACAGTCCAAAGAGGGATTGGGCAGGGTGTGTGGGGTCCAGAGAGATTCTACCTGCATGTTTCCTCAATCTGGAGATGTACAGGTCTTGGAGGGTGGGCGGGCACTAATAATCCTCTCAGCAGTCCTGACTGACCGTGATACTTTCCTTCTGTCTGATCTGGTGGCTGAACCAAACCAGACAGTTATAGATGAACACTGGATAGAGTCAATGACGGCATATTAGAACTATGTCAGTAGCTGCAGCAGGCAGGTTGAGCTGGTGAAAGAAGTACAACCTCTGCTGAGACTTCTTGACAATGGAGTCTATGTGGGTGTCCCACTTCAGGTCCTGAGAGATGGTAGAGCCCAGGAAACGAAATGACTCCACTGCTGTCACAGTGCTGTTCAGGATGGTGAGGTCACGGGTGAGGTCAATGACCGTGGTGTCGTCTGCAAATTTCAGGAGCTTGACAGTGGGAAATTTGTAGTGCAGTCAGTTGTGTACAGGGAGAAGAAGAAAAAAACATCCTCTAGTATCAAAGTTAGATTCAACTTTATTTAACTATTACTGTACAGAGCAAGGTGTCAGTAACCTCCAAACATGTTCTCTCATACATAATTGAGTTTATTAGACAAATCCCATTACATTCCCCTTTCTTGGCATCTTAAAGGAATAGTTTACCTTATGCTGTTTAAAATATGACTTTGCTTCTTCTGTGGATCACAAAAAAGTTTTTTCAAGGAGGTATGATGTGTTTAAGTTTAAGTGAATGTTGAAGATCCACAATAGTTTAAATTAATATATATATATTTTTTTATACTCACTGACTTAAATACAGCTATTTACAGTACATACACATTGCAGATGTTTTTGTTTTACAAATAAATAAATAAAATAAGCAAATTATATCTATCTATCTATCTATCTATATGTATACTGTATATTTTATAAAATGTATGCTCTCTCTCTCTCTCTCTCTCTCTCTCTCTCTCTCTATATATATATATAGCATACATTTTACACTTCAAGATTTTAATGCCCAACCACAAGCAGGCATTTGAATGTTACATTGATTGTTTATTGAAGATTTACGCATTAGACCAACTTTCTGGGGAGTGCAAACAAAAACAGAAAATCACAATTACTTATTTGTTGTCATGCATCTTTTTATACAAATATTACATTTGTAATATTTGTGTGTATAATCTGTGTTGTCCTTTAGATGATTATTAAAAAACCCTTTTCAGACCCATTTTCCCTATTTCAGTATTAAACGGGCACATTAAATTTAACTGCACACACATAATAAACAAACTTGAATGCATTACTTTAATCCTGTATTCTGCTAAACAGAGGATTTCACTGTTACAGTGAACATTATGTATGTCTAACTCTTGAACTGTTGCTGTTCGTTTGATGGCGACTGCTGCTGCCCAGACTGGTAGAGGTGCAGCTTGCATTAGAGTTGATCCAAGCACTGGTTCCCTCCCCTGCTTCAACCTCCAGATCGCCAACATCCAGGCTCTCACACATCTGGTTTATCTGCCTCCTTATTTGGGCCATGCGACTCTGCATGCGCAACATCTTCCTGCGCAGGTTGGCTGCAATGGCCCTCTGCTGCCGCCGCTCGGCTATATAGCGTTGCTGCAGCTCTCGGTAGCAGTTGTGTTGGGCCTGGTTCTCTCGGAAAAGTATTGTGCCACACCCCATGGAGCACAGCTGTCGCCAGTGTCTGCAGCTCTGGTCATGTGCCTGAGCATCCTTCCTTAGCACCTGTTCCCCACAGCCCTCATGTGGGCACAGCTGCCACTCATATGGACAGTTAGAGATGTGAAGGTACTCATTAGAGAGCGGGAAAGTGGCCCTGCAGCCCTGCTGTTCATTTCGACACTAGGAACAAAGGCACAGGAGTTTTTTTATGTTCACTTTTTGAACAATGTGCAGTACTTTCATTGCCACACTGCAAAGAATCGTTTTCTTACTCTTACGTTTTGTTTTCCAGTAAAAATATCAAAATATCTTTAAAACAAAAGAAACAAAATGACACAAGATATTACATCTTGTATTCAGAGTAATCTAACATGATTACATAATCATATTAAGATAAGATATTAAGATATTTGCCAACGGGGTGAGAAATATACACTTAATTCTAAGGGGAAACAAGTCTATTTTTCTTACCCCATCTTGAAATATTTTGCTTCTGAAGTAAATATATCTTAATGTTTAATATAAATATAGCTTAATGAGTATGTTTAGATACAGTATTTATACTGGAAATCAAGACAATGATACTGATCAAAAAAATTAAAAAATTATGAAAATTTGCCTACCCTGATTGATAAACGGCCAATAGATTTACTCAGCTTAAACAAAACAAGCATTTGGTTCTGGTAAATAGACTGCCTACAGCATGGGCATTTCACCTGTCTGAAAAAAAAAAAAAAAAGCATATACATAACATTAAAGTAGATCTGATGCTCAAATGTCCAATTAGATACATGAAAGAGAGTACATGGTAAGTCACAGAGTGCTGATTGTAACATATTGTTAATTTGTTACCGTTTCATCCACTGTAAAATGCATTCCTTGCAGAAGATGTGGTTACATTTAAGGCGTACTGGGCACCGTAGAACCGCTTTACAGATGACACAAATCAGATCATCATCTGGAGTATTCACAAACTGCTCCACTTCATAACCACCACTCTAATGTAAAACAAAATAGATTTATTTTATAATCATATTTAATGTAATTTCATCTCTACATCATCTTTGTTAATTTGGTAAGAGGAAGGGATAGGCCATATTACTAACAAATGTTAACCCTTAAAACATAAATAAATCAAATGAGTGAGTACATATACAGTATTATCAGGATTTTTAAACATAAGTACAACTTTTTTAAATATACATGTATTGTACAGTATTTCTCACAAAGGATATATAACATCTCACCAAATAAACTCACCATTTTCACTATAAGTGTGTTACAAGGACACAGCTGATACAGGCACTGTATATTCTAAAGAACTTGGAGAGGCAAAGAGGCCGACACCTGTCATCACGACTCACAGCTAAAACATCCCAAAGGAAATCAATTTACAATTTTGTCTTCTTTTCCATTCTAGCACAAGTGACAAATGTGGTTAGCACCTGACAATGTTTTACATGAACTACTAGGACACTGTTTTGGTACCATCTAGGTTTTACTCACCAGACAAAGGCATTGCTATGGAAACCACTGAACCTTCAATGGCTGCCTGCTCTAGAGGCTACAAGCCCTATTCTCTAAACACAGAGCTCTGAATGACCAGTGAGAACACAGTAGTGTATTCTGTACAATAGAATATATAATACATTGTTATATGTGAATAAAATATGTAAAAATGTGTATATGTTACGCTGTGTTATGACCTACGCTTTAAATGGATTTGTCCCACGCTTTGACAGAATCAAATCAATGACTGTTATTGGAGTAGCATTATAACTCATGTTATGTATGTGCATGAGACAGATGTTAAAAAGCTTTTAACAATATAGAACACACCAGGTTGTACTGGTCATCTTTCATATGTATAGTAAAGATATGTCAGTGATTAAGTTATGCCACCCACTTAATAAGAAACTGGACAAATGTTGTAATTTGACAATACTGTATATTCATGAAGTGCCCACCATATAAAGCTGACAGTGATTTTACGTTGTGTGCTTAAAATTATTAGCAACTCAAAAAAAAATAATTTACATGGCAGCTTTAAGGAATTTTATGTCCAAGCAAAATTGTCCATGTCTAAAAATATTAGACAGACCAGAATTATCAGGGCTGCCACTTTTTAGTCCAGTGAATTTCTCAGGGAAGGTTTAATGCAATGCATACATTTGGAAAGTAAATGTATGCATTGTCACACAGCAAAGTATTGGCTAAAAAAATTATTATCATTATTATAAACATTTACACCATTATTGCCCAGAAGAAAAAGATTGTTATCAAATCTTTAATCAATATACTTGTTGCAATATAGCGAATGAATGTTGATCACAATAGGCTGTAAAATTATTTGTTTATGCCATACTGTATGACCAAATATTTTCTAGCCAGTCAGTCCACAGTCGGCCATCTTTGGAACACTTTCCAGTCATGCCAGTGCAGTTCCTATATACTTGAGAAAGATAAAAATCTCAAAAACAGTTGGTGAAGATTATTAATAAAGAACATATTTGAAATCAGCAATAAAATCTGACAATACTGGTATAGTTAATTGTGATTCTTTACCTCATATTACGAAAAATGCAATTTTCCCGGCGTATAGCAAATGTGCTTGCGCGTTCTCGAATTGATTGACAGGTGATGTCTATATCTAAAAGGTGCTGATTCTTTTACCAGAAAGGCGGGACTTCCTTTCTACATCTGTTGACCGTTGGCCGCTCAGATCTGCTTGGTTGAGCATACCAGTTTCTCCCAATCATTTTAGTAGAAGTGGCCTATCCCTGCTAAATAATCTCTGGTATGACTCAATATCTTCAATGGTTACAAAATAAGGGTAATCTGTAAGGGGAAGCTGAATTTGCCAACACATTTGCACCTGCTCTAAATCTCAACAAACAAGCAATAGAATGTAATAATGGCAACTCAAACTGTTTCTGAGAATGTCTGGTTGCAAGCAATTAACAAAGGTTTGTGATTTAAGGAAATGTAAGCACAGCGTAGTTCTGGCGGGAAGATTAGCAGCTGTACATCATCGCTCCATTAGCTAAGTAACTCCAAGCCAATCACATGTAAGCCATTGCTTTATAAGTGTGCTCACAGTCTATCACATTTCTGTTTCATTGTGCTAACATGGCAACCTCCACCACTCCACCACCACCAGTTGAGTCCCATCCTGCATGGGGTAGGCTCCTCGCCCCTGCCTCCTATCTCCGACAGGATATGACGGTTTTGAGTAAACTTCTTCAGACCGCCAGACGGGCTTAAGCCAAAGTGAGACATGACATTTCTGTTTTATATTCATCAAATAAATGTAATCTTAAATTTTACTTAAGTCTGCGAGTCTTCCTGATAGAAATTTAGTTTCCAACAGATTTACAGAGAAAACATTGCTCATTACTTTGTTAATATTTACAAATGTTACCGTAAAATAAACATAATTACTTAGGCCTAATTGAGGAAACTTTCACCAGAATAACTAGGTTCATGTTCTTCAAAAACATGATTTATTTTAATAATATCAATAAAACTTAGGAAACATAGGATCATTAAGTACATTGATAAACAGGCTAATAATCACAGTTAAAAAAGAGCAGACAGAACAACAAATGGAATAATGTAGTTTGTTTTACTCACAAAGCTTTCTAATTGTGTCTGCAGCTATTATCAATTACAATATCTAGAATATTCAGTGTGCTTGCTTCTGTATTACAGTTTTCAGGTATCCTATTTAAAGAAATGTTCCTAGATCAATACAGTTAAACTCAGTTGTCTGCATTGTTGTATAATGTTGATTATTTTGGCTTCAATAAACAAGGTATGAGTCAATAATGATTTATTTTTCTGGTAATCAACATTATGCCACAAATGCTGTCAATCAAGCTAAACTTTTATTTAATCTGGACCATTTCTTTAAGACATCTGTTCAGTCTCTTAGAGGAAATCTTTTATATAACTGGGTATTTAAAAAGTTCCTTCTGGGAATGTAATTCTGATACTGCTTACTGTTCAAACCCACCACCCTAACCTGAGGACAACAGATACATTTTCAGAGGGTAATTGTTGGCTATATGACATGACTTTGACAGCCATTATGAATGTATATGTTTTAATGACTGAAATGCAGACTGTACCTGTTGCAATTGCTTCTATTTTATTTTATTTTTTGCTGGATTTTGTGCCAATGATGTCTTAAAATGCAGCCTCCAGAGGACGCCCAATGTATTCCCATGCTGCCATGTTACACATCCCTTATATTCTAGCTTATTTGCTTCACATATAATATTTGAATAGTATATTAAATATTTTGTGACTCCAATCACCAATGTTTTAAATAATAGAATGCATATAAACCAGAGTGCATGACTAGACTGCATTGCCAATTAACACCACTAGAACACATGAGAACAGAAGCATTAAAAATGGGTGCCGTTAGAAACATTTATTGAAACACATCCAGGCTTAAAAGCAAAAGGTCAAACAAAAACTTTCCAGTATGGAATACCATTAACTTAAGAACATAATAAAGAAGATGACAATGTAAATTTACTGAAAAAATCTGAATATAAACTTGAAAATATAAAACTGAAACCACAGTATTATTTAATTCAAATCTTTTAAATACATACAGTAACTGACTTTCTTAAATCAAACTATTTAATATTTGATTGATGCAGTCTCACAAAGGGGAACAAGGGACAATAAAAAGAGTATACAATGAACCCAGGTTAATATGTTTTTCTCAGTCACTAGAGGTTACAGTTTTTCATCATGTCAGTACCCTTAACAGAACCATGTAAAAATAAGATAGAACTTATTAACAATAGAACTTATAAATAAACAGTTATTTAATGTGTAATTATCATGCAAGTTACCGTTACCATTCGTTTATTTTACAATGAACACTCTCACACGCCTTTTGGACTCTACCACCATCTACCAGACATGCTCTTTCAGGGAACAGACGCGAAGTGGTTGCCAGAGCAGCTTTACGGGTGTAGGTCGTGCAGCGACTGAGAATCTCTTGGGTATGCGGTCTGGGTGGTACACTAGGGCATGTGGCTGCTTTAATAGGGTCACTAGTTTCTGAGGTGGTGGGGCTGGACTGGCCACTGGAAATACCACTTTCGTTGCCATCTGGCTCTTTACCATGATGTCTCATGCCCTCTTCTCCATCTGAGCTGGACATGCTTGTGCTCATAGAGTCAGTGTCCGAGGAACTGAAGCTAAAGTTGATTGAATCATTGTGGAAGCTGTTCTTGAGGCTGTCAGACACCTCATCCTCTTCATCCTCTGGAGCACTGTACTGACTCCTGGGCTCTGACATTACTTCCAGAGAGTGGGATTTATGGAAATTATTAATTATGTATTGTGGGTTGACCTGAGGCTCAGTGGAGTTTGCATCCTGCTTGAAGGAGTTGCTGGCAGACAGGTTGATAGTGCTGCTGTTAAGTTTTCTCTGGAGATTTTGAAAGCCAAAGTTGAGGCTGCAGTATGGCGTTAGGAACATGGAGGGCACATAGCCTGCCTTATTGTTATATCTGCAGAGAGCATACATGCCTTAAGATTAAGTTCTGTATGAGGCTCAGATATGATTCATGCAATTTTGAGAGCAATCATTTTTATGTTTATGGAAACGTCAAAATATAATATGAAATGCATGAATAACGTGCATACTGCTAGTCATGATCACAAAATAAATTCTGGGGATCAGTCTTGTATCACCTTGAATGGGGTTTGTTGACTGGTTGACTGTACATTATCCTGCTTATTACATGGCTACTTGCCAAATAAATAAAAAAGAACATGAAATATGAACTGGAGTTGACATTATTGTATTATGTGCGACAGCCACGGCCCTTGCATTTTAAGTCTAGGCCGTCGGTGTGATTCATGCCATTACGAAAACACAGTTTCACAATTAATAAGATCATACATTACGTGGCAGTCAACTAATAATATCAATTGACATTTTAAAAACACATCTACACACGAAAGCCAGAACCAAGGAGGTCTAATACCAAGAAAAAGCTCTCTAATAATATTTGCAATTTAAATTTTGCTTGCAATAAATGTTGTTTTGTCAGGGTACACGGTTACTTTTCAAAACTTGATCCGACACTGAATGCCCAAGCAGCCTAATTTACACTTAGAAAACTCCTGATGTTGCTACAACAATGCAAAAATCCCTTAAAAATTAGCTTGAAGTGAAAATCAGTCCTCCTTTCCTGTTTAATTAATCCATCACAAGATCAAGCAGAACATCTCAGGTTTTTAAATTCATAAAAATTGCTTTCTCAATGTCGATAGCGTCAGCGATAACAGCCGACTCATCAGCAAGATCTTGCACTCTTCGCTTTCAAATTACGTACATCACTTAAAGCGTGATTGCGTCACTCAAGACCAGCTAGAAGGCCTGGACTGGGATATATCCTAAAGACCACACCCACCAAGAACAAATAAATCAATCTGATTGGCTGATGAATCTGACAATCTGACTTTAGAAGCCAATTCACATGAACTGTTGAGGGACTCTGTGGAAATTCTGAAGGCCTGATGGGATGGAGCTCAGGTGCTGCTTAGGCTAAGGAGCGAGGATTCAGGCATGCGATTTGTGAAACAGTTGTTACGCTTTGCTTGTAAGCATCAAGGAATAAATTCTGATTGGATAAACTTTTAGTTTTTTGCTATTCGTTTGTAGATTAATAAAGAGTGGAATGTGATTGAAAATACATGACAAGGTCAATGGAATGAAAGGATGAAAAAATATTTAATTATTAGGCATGATACGTCAGCAGAGAAGGCTTTGCTGGCATTGAGAAATCACCACTTATGTGAGAAGAAAGAGGCCCAAGAGAGATATGAGAGACATGAAACTTGCATAGTTGGAAATCTATTGCCGGGAACAACAGTTTTAGTGGCAATTCTAACAAATATTTGACCCCCAGACTGCTGCACTTGATCAGAGTGTGTCAGGTGTCAAGAGCCAATATTTCCAATATTTATGTAAACGTATATATTTTTCCTCTTTGTTTGCACTTCTCACATACAACATAAAGTTGCTATATGTAAGATTGACAACAAGTGTTTAAAGTGGGTACTGCAGTCCAAAATAAATATATTAGAGAGTTGTTTGCCCTGCCCGAGAATCAAAGCTCATGCAGGTTGCCAAAATGTTGACATGCAAATTAGCCAACTCAGCGTCCGTTTTAAAGGATTTCTGGGCTTTAAGCTGTCTCCATCTTCCAAAGGCATCTCCAATATTTATCCTTGTTTTAATAAGCCTCTGGTCATTTTGGTTTTTAGATGGATGGTGGGGATTTTAAAGTCGGGTGGAATCTGTTATCTCCGATCCGCTGGCTTCCATGGCTGCAGCACGCAGTGTTGATTGCCTGAAAACTTGTTCAAATCTGGCAACCAGGCAGTGTTGAAATACTGTTGGTGAGTGGGCAGTGGGCGGGATCACACAGGTCAAAACATAAACAGAAATTCCTGCCCTGAATGGAAACTTCAATGTAGAATATACTGGCAGTAGCATTGTTATCAGAGAAGCCAGTATTTCAACTTTGCATGTTTCCTTATTCTCTAATGATATATTATGTTAATTTTATGATTTAGTACAGTAAAAATATTACATATAGCACCTTTAATGATTATCTGCTTCTTAAAGCTTTATTTTGTAATTTCTATTTCTTTGGAGCTTGCAGAAATAAGTTTAATTACCAGGAGTGCTGCACTGCTACATGCAGTTTTGTGCATTTGTTAAATACATTTTGGCTTGTCTATTATTTTAAATCCTTCATACAGGAAAACATTTCCTTTTTGAAATGGGGCCTCCCACACACTTACGGTCTATAAATACATCAACCTTATACATTCATATCATTCCTTGAATGTCAGGGCAACCTGGGTAAACAACTTTAATTACCTGACAAGCCACCAGCCATTCAAAGACTTTTGTAACACCTCCACAACAGCGCCAATGCTCAGGGACAGCTCGTCCTCTTTTTTGGATGTGTAACCTCTTGTGGCACAGTACAGAGGCACTGGGAGTGAAAAAATCCTCAGTTAGCAAGGCTTCTTTGTAGATTCATTGAAACTGTAATTTTATGTAACAGTTGCCTCTTACTTTCAACAGTAGCTGAGTTTATCTCATCCTCATCTTCTTCCTCATCACATAGACCCAAGTAGGGAGCAGGAAACCAAGCTAGACGTTTATCCTCATTCTCAACGAGCCACCAACCTGTTCACGTAACACCCACATTAAAATATTACCTAACAATGGCAAGAATAGACTCCAAGGAACTGCACTATAAATATTTTGACTTCTGTCTTTACAGTTCATTTCCTTACGTGAGAAGAAACATACCTGCTTGGTCTTTGATGAGCACATCCAGTCTTTCATCCACAGCTACCTTAAAGGGTTTATTCTTTGTATCCTTAGTCTCATATGGAGCCACACATCGATATGTCTTGGATACAAAAGGGTGGGTCACATTGCCAATGTTCAGACATTTATTTGCCATATCAGGTCCTCGCATGACAGTGGGGGTGTTGTCAAATTGTAGAATCATCAAACTGCAAACAGTCAGAGAGACACAAATGTTACCTTTGTAACTCTGTATAATTGGCATTTAACTAAATCATGGCCATTCTGAAACAAAATGTAGCAAAAAGAGCTACATATGTTTTTTTGGCGAAATGCAGTGTCCTACACAGTCTGGCTAATGAAGTGATCAACAAACCTATTTTGGGTAAACTCTGGCTGAAGCTCTTGCTCATTTGGCAGCAAGAACTGAATGACCTCAGAGGAATGTGATACAGCAGTGTCACACCTCAACAGACTGGAACAGTACTTCTCCAAACCACTCAGATGATGCACAGACTTGACCAGACCCTTCAGCGGAAAGGTTATCTTTGTGTTTCGGGCTGCAGACAGCATACATCTCATTTGAATAACAGAACTAATGAAAGTGTTCATCTTTTTATATCACTTAATTGGAGAGGTGCAATTGTTACCTTTAAAGGGACAGTTCACCCAATCTCATAATTTAATCACCCTCATGCTATCCCAGATGTGTTTGACTTTCTTTCTTCTGCAGAACACAATTTAAGGTTTTTAGAAGAATATCTGAGCCCTGTTGGTCCAAACAATGCAAGTGAATGGTGACCAGAATTTAGAAGGTCCAAAATTACATAAAGCAGGCATAAAAGTAATCCATATGACTCCAGTGGTTAAATAAAATCAATATTTGAGTATGTTTATACTATCAGTCTCCATCTTTGATCAGCCTCAACCAGTAGGTGGCTGAATTTGAAAGTTAAAGTGTAGATTCACAGTTTAAAAAGGACTTAAATATTGATCTTTTCTCACCCACATCTATAATTTTCCTTAAAGACATGGATTTAAGCACTGGAGTCTTATGGATTACTTTTATGCTGTCTTTCGGGCTTTCAAAGTTCTAGTCACCATTCACTTGCATCGTATAGAACTAGAGAGCTGAAATATTATTTTAAAAATCTTTGTGTTTTGCAGAAGAAAGAAAGTCAAACACATCAGGGATGGCATGAGGGTGAGTAAATGACAAGAGCACTTTCATTTTTGGGTGAAGTATCCCTTTAAGAATGAATTTCTACTTATCCTGACCCTCACTAATTATATTTGTAGGTCAATACTATGTTCTATAATACATTTTTACTTGAACTTGAATGCATTTTTACTTCAATCATTTTTAATACATTTTGATGTTGCACATCAATTAAATATTTTTTATTTATTTTTATTTAATTTTTTTTACAGTGTATGTGGATATGTGAACATACCTCCAAAATGGGGGAGCACTCTATACTCTTTGCCTGTTTTTTCCGCAAGAAATTTCTTTTTCAACTGCCCCTGTTGAAGAAAAGTGTATTAAGTGATGAGGTTTACTTTCTAGTTCGTTACTATTCGTGCCGAGTCCAAGTTGTAAAACCTACATGAAGCCTCTTAAAGTCCTGGAGTGATCTGTACACTATCACCTCGCTCTTGTCAGACCATAACACGGATGTCATGTACATCTGCAAAAAACAAACAAGCAATTAATCATTGAACCTGAATTACAAACTATGACTAAGAAGCGATATAGTCTTTAAATGTTCTTCCCAACGGTTGTTCTACGAATACATCCTTTTCTGCTGATTCCTTACTTTGCTCTTCTCTTTCCTCATCACGCCGATAAGACGGATATCGACAGGGAAGCGCGGATCACTCATACTGTAGCTTACACAGCTACTGTAGCTGAAGCGGCTTCTGAAGAAAGAGAGAACAAGAATGAATCGCTCGTTCCTTGTTCTTGCTGAGCATCCTCATTATTTATACCTGTAGCCAATAGGCGGACCTCTGCGTGTTGTTTATCTCACGTGAGCGTTTAAAAGATGTAGGGCTATGCTATAAAATGCGGGTGCGTGCACGTGCGCATGTAGACATTGTGACATAGTTGAAGTTTCTGTAAAATGTTATATGTCCTCTTGTTCTATTTATGGAACAATTCATATTTATGGTGTTTAAATGTCAGTTAGTTAGTTATCTATCTATCTATCTATCTATCTATCTATCTGTCTATCTGTCTATCTGTCTGTCTGTCTGTCCGTCTCTCTCTCTCTCTCTCTCTCTCTCTCTCTCTCTCTCTCTGGCTTATTTCTCTGCATTTTCCTGCAGCAGTAGCCTATCAATATAAAACATCAACGATCTTTGATTTCATGTCATTAGGGATTGGTTATAGATTTTTTGCCTATTTGCTATATCAGGACCAGCATTGCAGAAAGCTTTGGGAGCCAACAAGATAAAAACGGGACCTTTCCCGTAGGACAATAATTACTTTTCATCAAAATAACCAATGTGAGCAGTCCATTCATAGCTGTCATTCTTGAGTAATTTCTTGGTGATGCACTGAAGGTTTTGTGGGGGTGGACAATCTAAGTGGGGCTCACAGGTGTGTCTTCAAACTGAGGGTGGTGAGAGCGCAGACAGCTAGAACAATGATCTGAAGCTGATGGCGTCACACTAGTCTGTGAAGCACTGCCAAGTCTCCTCCATAGAATCCTGCACAAGGTCATCAGCAGTACAGTTTGTCAAGCCTCAAGCATGACAACATCATAACCTGAGAAAGGACCCCAACTGCACGTTTTGGCCATCCGGGTTAAGCCACTAAACACGTGCTTTTCATGTGCATGGGGCAGTCCGAGAGAAAATATGTACACATGGACTTGCTGACTTGCCAGGTGCAGTAATGAACAGGATGATGACCCCTAGGAAAACACCGTGGAAATCCCATGGAAGAGGTTAATGGAGGCCCAAATATTTATAAAGTACTACTGTTCTTCTTTACCTTACAAAGCTACAACCTCTAAGTTTTTTATGTCATGATAAAGTTTCCTGCGATTAAATTACTGCAAGATGCACCAATAACACTTAAATGATGCTAGCGATATATTTGTTTCTGCCAATGTCAAATATCAGTATGACAACAAACATATCGTTAGTTCATCAATATCAGCATTTCCTTTGAATCTTTTTTAGATTGAGTCGTTTCCGGTTCTGAATGCTGTAAATTCATTTCAATCCTCAGAAGAGACACATCACTGAATTCAAACCATGCTGAATACTGTATGTTCAAGACATTTGCTAAAAATACTATAAAATTAAAACATTTTCAAGCTTGTTCCTCTGCCAGTAATGGCTAAGTATATGTGCTTGTTGTACTAGAATTGAAAGAGTGTTGCACTTGTATGTCTTGTCTAAATGTCTAAATCAGAAGCCTGTTTTAGAGAATTGAAGCTGATTGATAGACAGCTAGCAACACTGATTGACTACGTTGGAGACTTTTTCACTTTTTCATTAGATGGCCCAGGAATTTAGCATGAATAACCCTGGTCATTAATAGTAGTGCAATGTTTCCTTTTTTATGCAAGTTTTAGAGATGTCAGATGTGTTTCTATTTTGTTCAGTTGCTTGTTTATCGTCAAGAATACCATTGTTTAGAAATTCACTGAAACAACATTTCCCTATGGGGATAAAAAAGACTACTTATTTTGTGACTTGTATTGGACAAATAATTGTAATCCTGTCATATAGTTCTGTTGGTGTCTTTAAATCCATATAAAATATTACTCACTACCAAACAAAATACCATGTATACATATGCATACATTATGCAATATTATGGCATGAGTAAACTGAACAATAAAATTAGCTCCACAAGGGCATTGAAATTAAATGCCTTATCATTATTTGATTAAAAGCAATAAAAATACTTTCAGCTCCATTATTTTTCTATGCTTTAGAAGTGATACCATTTTTAATAGCAAAATGCCCATATTTCAGTGATGCAGTCATAAAGTTACTCACAAAGTAGTCTATGTAATCTAGGAAAATTAGGATTATTACTGTTGTTATTATTTTGCCTCTTACACTTTTTAAGAAGCATCATTTGGAATAAAAAAGGGTAAGCATCACATGACAATAGAGAAGGTTCACAATGACGAGAACTAGCTCTTTTGCAAATAAAACAAAAATTCCCATAGATTTATTACAGTAAATGATGAATGCTTTGGCAGGGATATACTGTAAATGAAAGTGATGCAGGAAGAGCTCAGTTAAATACAATCTATTGTACTTCTCATACAAGGAAAATAGTCAACTATTTTTTCTGTTACTGGAAGAGCTTTGTCTGTGTCCAAGAAATTGGCTAATATTTCTTTATGGCTTGTTATTCAAAGAACCACCTTGATACACCTATGTAAACATAGGTTTATCAGAATGAGCCTTCTGTTCTTTTCTTTTCTTTTCTTTTTAACATCCTGTATTGTACTTCGTGCACATGACTAATAAAAATGCACAGATCTTTTAGCCTATAGTTCCATTAAGAAAAAAATATATATATATATATATATATATATATATATATATATATATATATATATATATATATATATGCATTTCAAATTCATGACAAAATTGAACTTGAACTGACTTGAGTAATTTTTTACAAAAATATAAATAAAATATATATAATATCCTATAATAGGTTTTATTATTTAAATTTTGTAAAAAAAAAATTACTTAATTTTCACTTTTTTATGAAATTTAAATCCGTAATATGCATAAATGTGTTTTATCTTAAAAATAGGCCAACATAGTATTCGATTAGTTTGTGCCTAGAAGGTATGCCTCAATCGGTCAAGGTCTCGCGACAGTCACATTTGCTGCTACTAAGTTGAAGGTTAGGTTTGGGCATATGGATAAAGTTAGAGTTACGATTAGGTTTAGAAGTAGGGTTTCAGTGGGACTCCAAATAAGCATGAACGTCATGATGAACGTGTATGAACGTAGCATGCAACTTTCAGGAGAGTTTTTGCAGAACTAGGGTTCCCTTCTAGACATGACCGTCCATTACCTGAACTGGGTGTGTCAAATAAGGGAGTCATGCTAAATGTGCAGTGCTGCTGGAGAATTCAGGAACAGTGTGAAAACAATCAAATATCATTATTAAATATATACGTTCTGACATATTTCAGAGAATTAGTAACTGCATAGCTGTGTCTTACATTCAGATATTTTGTATGGGTTTAATGGCAAAAAAGACAATCTGGTACATCTTGAGAAGTTTAACCTGAACCTCGATAACACATTGCAGTAATTTCTTTGTCCTTATGTTTGTATAATGAACACTCATTTTAGAGCATTTCCTGAATAATAAATCAAGAAAAATTCACAGGTCAACATTTCTTTAGAATCAACATCCTCAAGAGTGCTGAAACTAATAACAAAGCACAATGAAGATGGGATAACAGACATGAGTAGGCCTGATTAAATGAAAACAAAAGTTAATAAATAGATTCTGAAAGAGAATGGGGACATTTTGTTAATATGATGATGAGACATGACATTTGCATGCAAGCAGGACTTTTCACATTCATCACTGTTAAGTAACAAGGATGTGTTAGAGTTGGTATCCATGGTAAATAAATGTTTCCAAAATCATGTTGCAGACTAGATGCACAAAAGGCCATTGTCCAGAGTTATCCAGTTGCTCTTTCTCGGCACATGTCAAGGGGCAGTGTTGATAATGATATGCATAATGACATGTTAGAACGTGACTCACATCTGGCACAGGTATGAACCACTTCCAATAGCTTTTGTACAGTGGTGATTCATAGCCTGTGCTACCTCTCTTTTATTACTTAAATGCTTTTTGCATTTATCAAACACTATCTATAAAGTTGTTATTGTTTTCATAATTAAATGCATTTAGAGCAGCTGTTGTAAAATGACAAAACATGAATTACTGCCCATGGGCATGAAGTAATTAATGAATGTTGTTTCAGATAAGGTTAGCAATAGTTAAAAGCCTTTTCCGGGTTCAGCAAATGATACACTTTGCATGTAATACAAAAGTCTTCAGAGTCATAAATCCTTGTGAATGCGAGAGGAGACGATGGCTAACAAGTTTTGTGATTTGACATGACTTGTTGAACTATCTTGTGGTCATCTATGTGGCTTGCTTACAAGCAATTAAGAGTAGCATTTAGAGTAAATGATGAGAGAATTTTCATTTTTGGGTGAACTATCCCTATAATGTTCAACACATCACACACACACACACACACACACACACACACACACACACACACACACACACACACACACACTGTTGTGTTTCCATGTTTTATGGGGACTTTCCATAGACATAATGGGTTTTATACTGTACAAACTTTATATTCTATCCCCTAAACTTAACCCTACCCCTAAACCTAACCCTCACAGAAAACATTCTGCATTTTTACATTTTCAAAAAACATAATTTAGTATGATTTATAAGCTGTTTTCCTCATGGGGACCGACAAAATGTCCCCACAAGGTCAAAAATTTCAGGTTTTACTATCCTTATGGGGACATTTGGTCCCCACAAAGTGATAAATACACGCTCACACACACACACACACACACACACACACACACACACACAAACACACACACAGTATGGCACAGTGATTAACAAGGAAAATTAAAAATGACACTTTATGTCAAAAAGGTTGTAGACCCCTGCTGTACATCACTTAAAGTATGTAAATACAGTAATATAGCACCATATGTTATTATGGGCATACAACACAACATATGTTATTCAATATGTAACAGGGGTCTCTGCTCAGTCTCTCTACCCACTAAGGGGTCCTTGCCCTGAAAAAGTTTTAAGACCTCCTGCAAACTAGATGTTTGTTCATGATTTCTCAGGTTTATATGAACAGTGTATTAAAAAATATGTAGTCAAGTGGAGAAATTTCATGTAATTTAAAGCTGCACTAACTTTGTGCTCTCTATCAGCATCTGTGGTTGAAACTTAAAATTGCGAGCAATTTGCGGAAGAACATTTTATGTGAATCTGCTCTTCTGGCAGATGAATCTCATGATATGAGCTTTGGCTGTGTGTTATCATGACTGAAGATATTCAGAGCCGTAGTCATAAAGTGCTATTTTCATGTTGATATAATGTTCAACTTTATATCAATTATATTATATTAATACTACGAGGGAACGAGACGTTGTGTCGAAGAAGCGACACTAGGGGTCTCTCTTTAGTGCCGAATATGCCTCTGATCTATGAAAAAAGGCCAATGGGAATTAGGCAGACAGTATTTGAATACCCCGCCCCGGATATACATAAAAGCAGAGAAATAAGTCGAGTTCATTCAGGAGTTTTCTGAGGAGCCGGAAATGGTCACTACAGTGGCTCAGCTCAGCGACGTGGCTGGGAGGACACAAAATCTCGTTCCCTCCATCTGGGAACGGAGGTTACATCCGTAACCTAGACGTTCCCCATCTGTCGCTCACTTTGACGTTGAGTTGAAGAAGCAACACTAGGGGTCCAATTCAAATCACGACATGCACTGAGCCGTGTACGTGTACTGTTGACACAAGAGCGGGCAGATATTTCACGTGCAAAGGCAACCAGTTGTGTCAGACTGCACATAACCTACCCCAATGCCCCATAAAAAGTCGTCGGAATCCTTTTGGTTACCCTAAGCAGGGAAACAAGGCGACGCTTGCCAACCTGGGAATGGGCCGAGCCTAGCCAGGCCTCTTTTCTCTCTATGTTTCTCGCATAGAGCCAAACGGCTGGGGCCCTTACATGCATCGTTGGAAGGGGGTTCTAACCCAGTTTCCTATTCTTTCAGGGGGAAAAGACCCTGCGGAGACCACACCTGCCCAGGGACGGGGAGGTAAAAGTGGTGAATACATCACATGGGCAATTCAGGTCACATGTGGAAAAATGGCGCGGTGGTAGATCCAGCCTCAAGGAGGGGGGAGTTGCTACAACTGGAACTGCCTAAGGGAAATGCAGGTCCACTCGCAAGGGGACCGTACCACTGAAAATACACACAGGAAGAGTCCACGTAGGAGTCCCGACCTGTGCAGCACCTATTCCAGTACAGGGTAGATTTGAGTACCCGCAGTGGATTGGGTCAGCTAATTCCTCCGCCGAATTGCGGACCCATAGGGCTAGGGAGTCGTCGTCCAGGGATCTGAATATACAGAATCTCCTGGGAGAGAAAGCGCACAGTTTTACCTCGACTGAGGGAAAGGGCGCTAGGTGCAAGCGATCCACCCGGCCTGTCCGTCAGCGTGTTACCGAGTTCTACCAGCTCGGACCTGAGAAAACACGGGACGATACTGACTCAACCCTGAGATTGTAAAATCTTGCAAAGTTATTAGGTGTTGCCCAACCCGCTGCTCTACATATGTCGGCCAGGGAGGTGTCCCTGGCCAGTGCCCACTAGGACGCAACACTCCTTGTTGAGTGTGCTCGGACCCACAAGGGGGGGGGGGCACGGCCTGGGTGTGATAGGCCAATGAAATGGCGTCCACCACCCAGTGGGAAAGCCTCTGTTTGGAGAGAGTGTTCCCTTTCCGCTGTCCACCAAAGCAGACAAAGAGCTGCTCAGAACATCTAAAGCTCTGTGTGCGGTCCAAGTAGGTATGCAAAGCACGTACCGGACACAGCAACGAAGAGACTGGGTCTGCCTCCTCCTGGGGCAGCGCTTGCAGGTTCACTACCTGGTCTCTGAAGGGCGTGGTAGGAACCTTGGGCACGCAGCCCGGTCGCGGTCTTAGGATCACATGTGTGTCTGCCAGACCGAAATCCAGGCAAGTGTCGCTAACAGAAAACGCTTGCAGGTCCCCGACCCTCTTGATGGAGGCGAGCGTGATCAGCAGGGCAGTCTGTAGAGAAAGGGCCCTGAGTCCACCTGATTTTAGCGGTCTCTGAAGGAAGGGAACAGGCTTGGCCGGGAAGGATTTAACCTCCGGGTGCCTTTTTGGAACCTGATTATTAAGTCGTGCTTACCCAAAGACTTGCCGTCTACTGCGTCGTGGTGGGCCATGATAGCAGCGACATACACCTTCAAGGTGGAAGGGGACAGCCTCCCCTCCAACCTCTCCTGCAGGAATAAGAGCACTGACCTAACTGCGCACCTCTGTGGGTCTTCAGCCCGGGAAGGAGGCGTCGATCATGACCAGGACGCAGCGGGACACCTGCTGCAAGGGCACTCCTGCCCGCAAAAAGCAGAGGTCTGTCCAGGGATTGAATGTTTGGCAGCAGGCGGGGGTGATCATTACACGGTGCGTGCCATGGCACCATGCTCATCTTGGGACTCGAGTCTGAAACCTTTGCTGAAGCGGTCTCATATGCATCAACCCCAGAGGCGCGACTGCCGCGGAGGATACCATATGCCCCTGGAGCCTCTGGAAAAGTTTTAAAGGGACCGTTGTGCCTGGCCTGAAGGTGGCGAGGCAGTCCAGCACTTACTGTGCACGCTCGGTGGTGAGACGTTCTAACACTGAGAATGAGTCTAACTCTATGCCGAGAAAAGAGATACTCTGAACCGGGGCGAGTTTGCTCTTTTCTCGGTTAACCTGAAGCCCTAAACGGCTGAGGTGTCTGAGCACCTGGTCTCTGTGAGTGTATAGTAACTCTCGGGAGTGGGCCAGAATGAGGCAGTCATCGATGTAATTGAGTATGCGGATGCCAGCTTCTCGGAGCGGAGCAAGGGCTGCCTCTGCGACTTTCATTAAGACGCGAGTGGACAGAAACATGCCGAAGGGGAGGACTTTGTACTGATACGCCTGGCCGTCGAACGTGAACCGTAGGAGGGGTCGTGTCGAGGCAGAATTGAGACGTGAAAGTATGCGTCCTTCAGGTCTACAGCTGCGAAACAATCTAGATGTCGGACGCAAGTTAAGATGTGTTTTTGCATGAGCATTTTGAACGGGAGTTTGTGCAAGGCCCGGTAGAAAACTCACAAGTCCAAGATCGGTCGTAAGCCCCCGCCTTTCTTGGGTACGATGAAGTAAGGGCTGTAGAAACCCTTCTTCATCTCAATTGGAGGGACAGGCTCTATCGCGTCTGAGTAAAAGAGTAGCGAACTGAATTGCGTAACCGAGTCGAATAGTCCGGGCCAGCCAGCGTGACGGGTTGGGAAGTGAAAGCCATGCATCCATGCTCCGTGCTAGGGGCACCAAAGGGACCATTATTTTTGACGTACACGGCGGGGCTTCGCAGCAGTGCGGAGCAGGTAGTACGGTGTCAGGAGGCACGAATCCGTCCCGAGGCTCTGTGCTGAGAAAACACTCGAAGCACTTACCTTGCTCCGCACACCTGGCAGGGGGCGGTCTATTGAATGAGGAGGTGGTCCTGTAGTGGAGTCCTCTGGACTCGTCAGAACAGTCATGGGGCTGAGGGTGGAGGGTCCGCGTCCAGCGCGCCGGGACTGTTGAGGTGTGGCGGCAGAGTGCCGTGAGAACGTCATTTGCGGGCCAGGTGACCCAGAGACAAAGGAAATAGCTCTTTTACTGAGAATGTGGGTACCGCAGCCCCGTGTAGGGGTGCAGCAAATGAAATACATTCAACAAAAGATTCTCCTCCCGGCCCTCCACCGGGGGACGGAGTGGTCTGCTTTACCGCTCCGGAGCTAACGTCTTGGTCCCTGGGTCAATCGTCTCAGGAGCGCATGGGAGCCTTGCGGGTCCTCGAGGGGGTCCGGGAGATGAGGGGCGTCGACTTCCTGCGGGGTGCTCGACGTGTGGGCTGAGAGCAGGGCCCAGGTTGAGGCGGAGCAGGGCGTTTCTTTGCCGCAGGAGGACGCCCTCGGCTAGCAGATGGGGCATGGCCCATGGCGGCAGGCTTGCGGCAGGATACAGCCGCATCGTCCTCAATACCGTGGGAAGAAGGAGCAATGCGGGGGCGGCTGGAGTGGCGTGCTTTCTGTTGAAAGCGAGAGAGTTGCCAACGTTGCAATGTCTCGCAGCGAGAACATGAACCATCCACAAACGCTGTGATCGCAACCCAGACACACGAGACAACGCCTGTGGCCGTCTGAAGTGGAGAGCACTCTACCACATCCAGGAACTACGCAGGGGCGGAAGGGCATCTTTACGGACGTTCAACCCCAGCTGCGTATTGCTCTTTTAGAGAAAATAACTCTTTCAGAGAAAATCACTCTTTTATAAACTCTTTTAGTTTTTTGCGCTGTTGAAGCGCCATGGGGCAAACTGTACTGCCGTGCAGAGAAGGAGAAAGCCGCCCTTAGTGCGCCGTAGATCCAACAGCAGACAAATGTCAGAGGAACAGGAACAGGTGTGTAACTTGCAGCTGACTGCAACACGACCATCGGCTCTGAAGAAAATATTCGGCACTCAAGAGAGACCCCTAGTGTTGCTTCTTCGACACAACGTCGAAGTGAGCAACAGACAGGGAACTGAAAATACCAACCTGTGTGTATTTTCAGGGTAAAAGAGTATGTATAACATTGTAATTTACTTGATTTTATTTTTGTGTTTTCACTCTCTATCAAAAAGGAACAAAATAATATTCCAAGTTCAAATCCGGCTCAGTGCCTGTCTGTTATTTCTCATTACAACCCGCTACCTCCTTCACGTTCCCTAAATCTTCTGGTAAACCTAACTGGTCCAAAAGCAATTCATTATTGCCAATACCTTAGACACCTGTTACAATGACAAGCAATATTATCTTCAACAACCCTACCAGACAAAATATCCAAGCATTATAGCAGGTAAACAACTTCGCCAAATGGATAAAAGATAAAAATTATCAAGATTGCTGTCCTTACCTGTGTGAGTGTGACTGAACTGAACTGTTGTTTCTTTCTTTTTTTTAATGGCTACTCGCATTACTAAAACTACATCTACTGTACACATGGGCTCCGTAGGAACGAGACAGCTGGCTCTTCTTTCCTATGTTCATGGACATTACATAATGATGCAAGGATGTACATCATAAACCAGCGATTTCACGCCAAATTAAAGCATTTTCGAAGATAACGAAGATGAAAAATATTTAAACCAAGCCTTTGTTTATTAATAATCTTTATGAGGTTAAGACCTCATGTCGTGTTGTGAGTGTATGTTATTGAGTGAGAGACTAAGTTGTTCTCGGCTGAGTGCGTTAGAAGGCGGCACTTTTTAATGTAGAAATAATGCAAAGTACGTGCCTCATATCTGAAGATTTTTAAATGCAACCTATTATGACCATACTCGCCAAATTGAAGCCAACAGCTCAAAATTCTAATAATTTTTATGGGCTAACCGTAGTGAGGTAAGGTAAGAATTGTTTTGAACACTGGTTGTTTATGTACTCAATCAATAATGGCAATTTGTTCATTTTTAACCAAAGAAATCCTACATAGTGCAGCTTTAACTCTAGTCATTAACTGGGCGTGGCCCCTTAAAAACCGGAGTTCTGCGACACCTCCTTTCCAATGGGGTATTCCAGAAAGCAGGTTAAGCAACGGGGTAAGTTTACTCAGAGTAAGCGGATAACCTGAACTTCCTGAGGTAACTTTTATGGTATGGAAGTAGCCATAGCAACTGCCTCTCTGAACATAACCTGCTTCGACCGCTCTTTTTTTTTCTTCCACTTTTAATAAACAGCCATCAGAATAAAACCACAAAAGATATTTTTGTATCCTGTGGTGAATATTTTTTAACCCACTGACTACAAATAAATAAGATTCATATTATTTATGTTTGATCATAGTTATACTTTGAATGTTTGTATATTATAATTATTAAGCATGTTATTAAGCTTGTGTTAATTTGTTTGTGAACTTAAGTATGCTGTGGTATATATGGTGGTTATATTAATATTCAAAGAAAACTTATTAAATGATAACTTTTAATCATTGAGAGGAAAAAAAAATTTCTGAAATATGTGTTATGTGATTTTTTTTTATGTGATACAATAGAGATTCTTCAGTAATTTGGTTGCTATTTTATTCTGTTTATTATTTTAGAATCCTCTGAGTTCTCAAAAAGGAACACTGTGTTGATCAGTGGTTCTGTAAATCAATGGCATTTTAAAGCCCCAGTGAACACTTTTACAGAAAATCAGGTCTAGGTCATGTGTTCAATGGAGAAGTTAAAGGCGTCCATAGAAATTAGAAGTTCTTTTCTCTGGCTTATATGGATGTATGGCTGGTTCGATCCCCACCGCCACCACCATTGTGTCCTTAAGCAAGGCACTTAACTCCAGGTTGCTCTGGGGGGATTGTCCCTGTAATAAGGGCTTGTAAGTCGCTTTGGATAAAAGCATCTTCCAAATGCATAAATGTAAATGTATGAGGCAGGCAGGCATTTCAGATGAGCAGCTAAAATAGATAGACAGACAGACAGACAGATAGAGTCCACCCCCCAACCCATGCTGAAACCAAATTTACACCCTCGCTCTGGTTAACACCCTTTTGGCATGTTAAAATTCCACAACATTGTTAATTGCCCATTAAACCGAGTCATCCTGCATTACTTGTTTTCTGTTTGCTTCAGTACTTTTTTGTTATGAGCAATTTTGACAGTCTGTTAGGTTAGATAACTGGTGATTTATCACATCTATTGTATTTGGATAAAACACCTATGATGTAATGGTGTAATTGCGCAATATGGTCCATATTTAGGACCATATTTAGGACTTACACCATTTTAAATAAGGTTCATAATAAATTAGGTAGTCCTAGATAAACTTGTGAACTATTGCAAAATTGTGGTGTTAACTACCACAGTGAAGTGATGAAGGACCTAATAACAGGTTTTGTGCTTAAAGTATATAATTATCCTAGTGACAGATAATTTGCCTTCGATTTAATGTTACAACATACACCGATCAACCACAACATTAAAACCATTAACCATCTGCCTAATATTGCATAGGTCCCCCCCATATTTCTGTAACTGTTGATCTCTGGGGATTTTCACACGCAACAGTCTCTAGAATTTACTCTGAATGGTGCCAAAAACAGAAAACAAGCAGTGAGCAGCAGTTCTGCGGATGGAAATGCCTTGTTGATGAGAAAGGTCAACAGAGAATGGCCATACTGGTTTGAACTGACAAAGTCTACAGTAACTCAGATCACCACTCTGTACAATTGTGGTGAGAAGAATACCATCTCAGAATGCTATTCTGAGATGCGGGTTGGTGCTGTTTTGGCAGCAGGGTACCTACACAATATTAGGCAGATGGTTTTAATGTTGAGGCTGATCAGTGTACAGTTGCAGGACTTATTGTTGAAATCTAAAAAAGAGCTAAAAAAATACTCTCAGTAAATGTCAGAAAGCAATAACAAAAATAAAACTTTTCTGTTTTTTCAACATGAAGCTTTTCTGAACTTAATTGTTATTATATTTCCACAGTATCCCAATATTTGTATTTAAAAATTCCATATTAGAAATGGACTGTTAGAATTTAAACACAATCAGAAACATAATTTGCCCATATGCTCTGTCTCTGACCCAACTGTTTGTGTTCATGGACTAATAACTGACAACTGCTTATGAAGCTAGATTTGGTGTTAAATCTGAATGATCCATTTCAAATACCATGCCCTAAACTTCCTGCTTCCCACATATGGGTTATGTGACTTACAGGCAGAAGTCTCTTCATAGAATCTCTGCGCATCTCTGCACAGCCCACAGTCACATTTTTGTTAGCTGTATACAATGCCTAGGTCTGTCACACAGATTGGAGTGATATTTCAGGACATCAAATTCAGTGAAATCAGTAAAGTTAATACGGGCAATTTCAGCATGCTATTCAATAAAAAAAAAAAGTTTAAACCTAGTTTGCAGATTGGCCACAGGTCATATTCCCTGTTGTTTTTGGTCTTTTATGTTGTAATTCTTGTTTAGTTCCTGTTAATTTTTGTAGTCATTTGTAGTTTCATTTTTATTATTTGGTTTTCCCTTGTTTATTTAATCAGTTGTCCCTCGTTCCCTTGTTTGCCCCTGTGTTTTTAAGCCCTGGTTTTACCTGTTTTATTTGCATGTATTGTTGGATGCTCTGTGCCTGGTTCCTTGTGTTTTTGTTTTCATTATATTCTGAGTTAGTTTGTTTATTCTTTGTTGCATTTAGATCCTCATTCCTCGCCTGCATCATCACAAATAGAAACTATAAATGTAAGAGTAATACTTAAAAATGGGCGTTTCATTTAGTTTGGACGCACTTCCGGTTTAAGCCCCACGCACACTCGGTTCTATCGGAATACAGATCATTTTGTCATATGAACAGCTGTAGATACAAATAAAGATAATGACTCAGCTGCACACCCCTACTGATCAGTGCACTGACTACTGAACTAGGGAGCTGATTGAGCCTCTCGTAACTTATTATTTAATTCAGAGCTTCTGTGATAGTAGTATCCATATACAGTTTCTGTGGATCTCAAAGTTCATCTAGTACAATCCAATGGTGTCTCAAGGAGACACCAAGAACTGCTCCTGCTAAGAAAATAATAAATGTTACTCAATGTTAATACCAAATTTCATAATCACATGACTATTTCAGTGTTAGATGTTATTTGCACCCTGCTGTAAATAGTGGCAGACACTATTTGCACTTCTAAATAAATACTAACATACAGTATGACAGCATAACTGCAGTATGCTTTTTTTTGTGTTTATTTAGAGTCCCACAGACCTACACAACCCCCAAACCTAACCCTAACCTTCCCTTAGAAAAATTAACCATGTTTTTACTACAGTAACCATGGTATCACCATGATATTTTGTAGTAAAATCATAGTAACCACAAAATTAAACATGGTTACTACATTAACACCTTATTACTGTAATAACACCATGGTTATTTGCATTAAAACTATGACTTCTGCCAAAAAACATGCTTACTACAATTTTACTATTGTAAAACCAATTTGACACGGATCAAACTTTCGCTCAACTCCCTGACCTTCACAGTGACCAATTCACTGTGAAGAAATAAGCCTTTTTACAAATTTGTATTTATTATTATATGTAGTATTAAAGGAAATATTAAGAGGATGGGGAAAAGCACTTTATTAAAAAATAATATTTTATACATTAATTAATTCATGAAAAAACTAAAGAAACTGCACACAAACTAAATGACAGATAAATAAACAGACTACAATAAAATTTAAATGAAAATATAATACAAATATATTATAAAAGTATAGCAAAATATAAAAAGTAAATGCAGAAGAAGACATAATAATATTAATAAATAGAAATGTATAAAAGAAAGGTTTGAAACAATGTATGATTGTTCATCAACAATTGATGAACTCTGCCAGTCAATTGCACTTCATGTGCATCCTTTTACACATTTATTTTACAACTGTAATTACTACAAAGACTTCTGGATCCAGTTATCTATGTAAATATTTGATGCATTCAATAAAATAATTTCAATAGATGATATTATGATCCTGTTTTTGAACTGCAACACTGGCTTTCCCATAACTGTTGACAACAAAAACAACAAAAAAAAAACAGGGCCACGTGGTGAAAGAGAGGCACCTAAGTTTGCTGGCATTGAACATTTTGCTAACAATTTACTTATTTATTTGCAGCAAGTTGTTGCTCGTGATTACGTTACAGTGACCTAATTTTGTTGTTTTAAAAAAAATCGCAGAAGTAAACCAAAAATCATGCAGACACCTTTATGCATTTTTTAGGATATGTATGCATTTTTAGGATATGAGCAATAAAACATAGTGGCCCTGTTTTTGTGCTACTCTGTAAAATTAATAATTCCTCTTGGGAAATGTTACTTGCATAAAGCTAAGGTAATGTCTTTTAAAACATATTTTAAAGCAATTGTATTCAATTGTATTTTATTTCTGGGACACCTTACAGAATTGCACAAACTTTAGCTGCGTCCGAATATCCATACTTTCCTACTGTGTAGTATGCTTAAAAAAAAAAAAAAGTATGCAAATGGAGTAGTATGTGAATCAACGGTATTCAATCAAGCAGTGGGCGAGAAATACCAGTATGAGCTTCTGAAATGTGGATCGACTGAACATTTTTTCAGTCAAATAATCCCTCTGGTGCTGATGAGACATCACGTTCTAAACGTTGGATTTAAAAAAAGCTCTTTTCAACTGTTAAGTGATATCCACCTTTTTCCTGACTTCTCCATGGGCGTGCCATTGGGGCGAGAGACTCGGATACTCCACACTTCCACTTAGTTGTTGTTATCAGTTAGTCAAATGTTACTGGTGATGGTGATCAGCCTAGGCTCTGGATATTTATGCGCTGTTATAGGGTGTTATAAAACTACAGGTGGCTTAAAAACTACTGGAAAATTAATGCCACAATGATAAGCCCCCCAAAAGCAGCCAATGCTGAAACATTCCGAGTCGAACCTGATGTAATAATCAGAGATTGCAATAAACTAATTCTGTCACTTGTCTTTAAAAAAATAAAAATACATACAATATTTTTAAAATATACCAAATACTGGCCGCCATTTTCGAAGATAACGAAGATGAAAAATATTTAAACCAAGACTTTTGTTTATTAATAATCTTTATGAGGTTAAGACCTCATGTCGTGTTGTGAGTGTATGTTATTGAGTGAGAGACTAAGTTGTTCTCGGCTGAGTGCGTTAGAAGGCGGCACTTTTTAATGTAGAAATAATGCAAAGTACGTGCCTCATATCTGAAGATTTTTAAATGCAACCTATTATGACCATACTCTTTTTTTTTTTTTCGAACCTGTTTTCGTATTGAATTTCTTGTCATTAATAGACTTAAAATAAGATGCCAGGTAATGAATAAAGTTTAATAAAACTATAATAACATAAAATAAAATATGCATTTAACAAGACATTATGAACATAAGAAAAAAAAGTTATTGGTTTCTCAGGGTGTGCAGCACAAAAAATGATTTTGCTGCAAATGATGCATGATTGTCCTGCCCCAGTAACACCTGCATTTGATCTTTTTCTGCCAAATTGTAACTCGATTATGATTTCAAGCTTGATTTCACTTTCTAGTAATTGACGTTTGCGCAGAGCCCTAGGTGGCGCTATAATCTGTAATCGAAGTTAAAATCCTGATCTCCACGGAGACTGCTAATGTCAAGATTTATAGTCATACAATTTGTTATATTTTGGTCTAATCTCACCCTAAACCAATCCATTCAGAAGATATTTGTGAAACCACTGAAGTCTTATGGGTTACTCTTATGCTGCATTTATGTGTTTTTGGAGCTTCAAAGGTCTGGCCAACATTCACTTACATTGAATTAACCTATACATAACAGTGATATTCTTCTGAAAATCTTTTTTTGCTTGTGTTTTGCAGGAAAAATAAAAATAAAAATCACATCTCTTGGATGAGGGTGAGAAAATTATGAGAATTTTCATTTTTAAATGATCTATCCCTTTAATAGCACATTCAAATCAGAATGATCATATTTATGTTATGAATGTAAATGAACACCACAGTCCACAAAAACTGCAACATTTGAGGTTGAGTCATATTAGTGACCAGAACAGAGACTTGTGTGTGTGGGCTCTTTTCATTTGGGCCAATAAGCAACCACTCAGCAATCACTCAGAACACCCTGGCAACTGCATAGCAATGTGCTAAAAACAGAGTTAAAACAACTTAACTTAGCAGCATAGCAACAACCTGACAACCACCTAGAACACCCTGACAACTGCAGAGCAATGTGCTAAAAACACAGAAAACAACTTAGCAACAGCATAATTACAACCTGGCAACCACATACTGTAGCAATGCCCAAAACACACAGCAGAGATCACCTTGATTACTGCATTTCTCCTAGCAACCATCCAGAAAACCCTAGTTACCACATACTGTAGCATAAATGTGCAACAAAGCAAATATAACACTTTAGCAACCACCAGAAAACGAGTTCTGCTTAGGCAAAGACCATTCAACCATCTTCATAAAATATACAAATAAATATTGTTGGACATTTTCATGAGCGCTGGTAATTATTCATTCACATCATACCTTGTTTAAATGTAAAATGTAAACGCATGTGATTGACTTTTAAATGAACAGGTCCCCTGGAAAGGCTGATCGCACATAACTTAATTATTTAACAGCTTTTATAATGTTTAAGCCTAAACTTATCAAATTAATTTGTCAATAAAAAAAAAAAGAAACTCACATGAGCAGTTTCTTGTCTTCCCAGTTGCAACTGACAACGGAACACGTAATCTGGCCACGAATAATTCAGACCGCTTTTTGAATTTTTTTGTTCAGTTCAAAGGAATCAAATTTAGATTAGTCTCAAACAATAATTTATTTTTTTGCGGTGTTCAGTCGCAAAAGTAACGAAAGAGAAATTTATCAGAGTAAAATTATACATTTTCTCTTCAAAATGTAGTGAAGTGAAAGTCCAAAGAAATATTTATACTCAATTAATATTAAAAAACTGTACTTAGGTGCAGTAACAAAGTATTTGTACTTCGTTATTATACACCTCTGCAACTCACACCATTAGTTGATTAACGTTGTTGGAGCGGGTCTAAGTAGGTCACTCAAAACAAACAGAGCAATTTTCAAGGTGCCGCAGAGACACGTTTTTGAGAAAATGAATCTATGAATGGCTTACTTATAGATGTCTCTACATATTAAGCTGGGATAGAAGAATATATTTTAACACAGAACAAGTTACAGACTTCAGCTTTAAGTTATTTTGTATAGATATAAAAATGTTTAACAGTTTGGGAATTGCAATGACCAGTAATAAGTAATCTACAAAAACATTCTGTTGAAAAATGTATTTAATTTAAGAAAATATGTTTTTCTACATTGCTTAAGAAAAAGAGACTTATTACATTTTCATTCATTTCTGAATGAAATATGTGAAGATTGTTTCGTATTCCCCTATAAGTGCATTCCATGTTTGTTTGTCTTTACACACACACACACACACACTTGTTGTGTTTCCATGTTTTATGGGGACTTTACATAGACATAATGGTTTTTATACTGTACAAACTTTATATTCTATCCCCTAAACCTAACCCTACCCCTAAACCTAACCCTCACAGAAAACTTTCTGCATTTTTACATTTTCAAAAAACATAATTTAGTATGATTTATAAGCTGTTTTCCTCATGGGGACCGACAAAATGTCCCCACAAGGTCAAAAATTTCGGGTTTTACTATCCTTATGGGGACATTTGGTCCCCACAAAGTGATAAATACACGCTCACACACACACACACACACACACACACACACACACACACACACACACACACACACACACACACACTAAGGCAGGGACTTTTATTATGAATTGTCCTTTACGATCACTTCTTAGGTCACAGTCAACAGCTTCACGCTTCGGTTTCACGTTGCTGAATGAAGAAATGAAATAGCGTGCGTGCCTTGACATTCCCTGTCAGAATTTTTCTTCTTTCGCTTAAATAATAAAGTTAACTTAGATAATATTTAATACCGGGTGTTTTGTTGTATTATCGTTGAAGCAAGAACGATGATTTAGCAAGCTAGCTAAAACGCCTGCTAAACTTAAATTAATGGTTCTACATTTAAACTGCTGAAGTTTAATACTAATACTTACTGGTTTAGACATAAGGGATGTTGCGGAATTTTTGTAGGTATCACAGACAATTTAGTCATGTCAGTGTGCCATTTTTATTTCGTCAAGGGCAGCATGTCCTCAGCTTATCAACAACGCACATTCAGAAGGCAAAATATGCCAGTTCCATCACAGGTTAGATGAATTGTAGTACAAATGTATTGTAAGACAAACCTGATTAGATGTCAATCAAGATTATATTGTGTGTTTGACCACTTGTCTTAAACTTCCTTTTGTACAGAGAGAAAGAAATTCTATGAGAATGTTTCTATATCTCAAGGTGAAGGTAAGCATCATTCAAGAAAACATGCAGGTGTCCATAGCAACTCATGCCACCAAATTCTCGAACAGAAACCCAGTGTTTTATCAAGAGACTTGCAACAAATGTATTCATGTTTGATTGTGTGTGTCGTCTGTAGGAGGCTTATTTGAAATAAACCTTGACAAGCGAAAGCTGAAGACCCCAGGAGGAAAGCTGTTCACTGTGCCCAATGAGGCTCTTGCCATTGCTGTTGCAACAGAATGGGATGTTCAAAAGGACACACTGAAGTTTTATGCCATGCATTTAGTAAGACATTTATTGTGTCTAAGAAAGTTCCCTGATTGTACATGTGCTAAAATGACAAGACTTGTAAGACCTATTTTTGTCCATACAGACCACTCTTTGCAACACAGCTCTTGACAATCCATCACAGAAGACGAAAGACCAAATGATCTCAGCTGCTCTAAAGTTTTTGGAGACAGACACTATCTGGTATGATGAGATGCACTGGTTTATCACCTGTATTATTATTACAAAGTTTAGAGAGATGGTGTATAATCAAACCAAGTCCATACTTGGTGCCATTATTGTTTTACATACTGTTATTGCAGATTAATTAAAGGTTATGCATTTTATAATTGATCCTTCGATTATTATAGTCACTTGAAATGAGGCAAACTTCATTTAATAGCGAATACACATCTAATAAAATTAGCTTAAGTGAACAGAGCTGTTTAAAACATCTTTTTTTCACTCATTTTGATGCTGTGAACTGTTTATTTACTATCACTTTTACTATGACTTGAATCAATACATAAATAAATTGAAGTTCAGTCAAATGTAGTTGTCTTGCTGATGTTATATGTTCATTTGGGAATGAGGGCTGACAGTTTAATCCATGATTTCAAGATTTAAAAAGAAAGAAAAACACTGTTTGTATTCTCTCTGGGTAACTCATGTCACTATTACAGATTACCTGGTAACGACGTGTTTTACATTTTTTTTTTATTATATTGATCAAATCCTGCTTAAAATTACTCAAACACACATTACTTTCATAGGCTTTGTTGGAAAATGGCAAACGCGTGTCAGAGTAATTGCGGCAGGGCAACAGTTGCTAAATCAGGATTGGTCTGAAGCACTTTTAAGGCGGGGCTTAGTGAAGGGTCGATTGTTTTGATTCAAATAATGTCATGACATTTCAGATCAACCATCCTTGTAGTTACAGAGTCGAAGAACCTCCAGGTCTTGTGGCGCTTCAGAAAAATGAATGGGACCCTGTAATGGACTGGATAGAACAAAGGTGACATACATATTTATATCAATATGACTAGCATGATAAAATTCCTACTTATGTAATAATCACAATAGCCACAATATAAAAGCCATATATGAATGACTTTTGTTTAGGTACAATGTAGTCATTGGCTCATCATCCAGTATAATGGGACCTCAAATCCCAGAGGAGACTAAGGAGACTTTTAGTCACCACCTCAGGTCCTACAATTTCTGGTCTCTGACAGGTAGTCACAGTTGAGCTGTTTTTTATTTTTGTCTTATGAGAATGAGCATCATTCAACAGTACAGTTTTTGTTGTTTCTGCAGGGCTTGAGTATGTGATTACTCAACTGAAATCGTTGGTCCTGTCTTTTGGACTGATTGACAGACACTTAACTGTGGAACAAGCAGTTCTGTTGTCCAGACTGGAGGAAGAATTCCAGGTATGCTGCTTCTATTTTTCAAAGTGTTTAATTATAGCATATATCTTGCATACGTTTTATACTTGTGTTTGTGCTAGAAGTTTAGTAGAACATTTAACGGAATAGTTCACCCAAAAATGAAAATTCTCTCATCATTTCCTCACCCCCATGCCATCCCATATGTGTATGACTTTCTTTCTTCTGCATAACGCACACAAAGATTTTTAGAAGAATCTTTAGGTCCATACAATGCAAGTGAATGGTGACCACAAGTCACCATAAAGTAATCCACAAGACTGCAGTGGTTAAATTAATATCTTCAAAAATGGTTTGATAGGTGTGGGTGAAAAACAGATTAATATTCTAGTCCTTTGCTCTAAAAATCTCCACTTTCACATTTTTTTGTGTGCATATTGCCTCCTATTGGTTTGGGCTGGTCAAAGGTGGAGATTTATAGTAAAAGAAATTACTTGATATTGATCTGTTTCTCACCCACACCTATCATATCTCTTCTGAAGACATGGATTTAACCACTGGAGCCTTGTGGATTAATTTAATGTTGCCTTCATGTGATTTATTTTTTATTTTTTTGGAGATCTGTTTTTTCAGAAAGCTTTGTTGTTTTGGTCATCATCCACTTGCATTGTATGGACCTACAGAGCTGAAACATTCTTCTAAAAATCTTAATTTGTGTTCTGCAGAAGAAAGAAGGTCATACACATCTTGGATGGCATGAGGGTAAATAATGAGAGAACTTTTATTTTTGGGTGATCTATTTTAAAAGAGAAGACAAATGTAGATGTCAGATATTACAAAGTGTAGCTTTACAGTATTCCAATTATGTTGAGTCAATGGCAGTTGTTCTCAACCTTTTTGGTATGCAGCATCATCTTTCAGGTTCCAAAATTTTGCATTGTTGCATCCCCCACCCATGTCACAGCATAAAAAAATAAGATGCAGTTTATTGAAATCTCCTGACCCCATCTGCATTTCTTGAGACACTATGTGGAGTTGGAACCTCAAGGTTGAGAATGAAGAGAAGGTTGGTCTGTGGTAACATTTAGCTTGTTCTATACTTACAGCTTGTTCTGTTCTGTCCTAGATCCAGCACTGGGGAAATGTGGAATGGGCCCACGATTATGACATGTATGAGTTGCGGGCACGAACAGCTGCTGGTGCCCTGTTTGTGCATCTTACCTCTGAAAGCACAGCTGTCAAGAGAAAAATCTTACAGGACTGATAATGCCTGTGAACAAGGGCAAACAAGCACTATATAGGACTGAAAAACTCAGAAATGTGACTTAAGTTTATCCATGATAAACCTTTGATTTATATGATTATAAAAGGTTTTTTGCAGGAAGCTTCAGTGACATCAGTTTCTTGCTATATTAACATAGAAGAAAACACAGCTGCTGTCTAGCTATGTTTTGAGCAACAATGTGGATATCTAAGACCACAATAAATATATTCTGTTTCAGCAGTTGCCATATGGAAAGTGTGTAAGTGGCAAAATCCCAGTTTTTTTTTTAAAACTGTGATAATGTTTAGCTATTGTTGTGTTGGAAATTTCCAAATCTTTTGATAAATGACCATCACGTGCAAATGTGTGGTTGAGTCATAATTTCTTTTCACTACACAACCCAATCTGGCCTGTTTTACAAGAAGTTCCCTTAAAGGAAATAGTTAACCCAAAAATAAAAATAATTTACTTACCCTCATGCCATCCCAGACTTTCTATCTTTAACTGAACACAAAGATTTTTAGAAGAACATTTCAGCTCTGTAGGTGCTTACATTGCAAGTGAATGTGATCAGAATTTTGAAGCTCCAAAATGCACATAAAGACAGAATATAATTAATCCATATAACTCCAGTTAAATTAATGTTTTCAGAAGCAATATGATAGGGGTTGGTGAGAAACAGATTAATACATCCTTTTTCTACTACACATTCTCCTTCATGCTCAGTAAGTGGAGATGTGTAAGAAGAATGCAAATCTCCAAAAATAAAAAGAATGTGAATGTGAAGATTGATAGTAAAAAAATACTTAAATATTGGTCAGTTGCTCACCCACGCCATCAAAACGCTTCTGAAGACATGGATTTAGTCACTTGTTTAGTCACACTAGTAGTCTTATGGATTGCTAATCGTGTCTTTATCTGCTTTTTGGAGCATCAAAATTCTGGAGTATGATTTGCTTTTATAATGCCTTTATGTGCTTTTTATAGTTTCAACGTTTTGGACACTTGTCTTGCACTGTATGGACATACAGAGCTGAGATATTCTACAAATATTTGTTTGTGTTCTGCAGAAGACAGAAGGTAACACACATCTGAGATGATATGAGGGTGAGTAAATGATGACAGTTTTGGGATAACTATTTTTTAGTTAAAATATATTACAATCTTTGTATACTTAAGGAGTTCACAGTCTGTTAGGACACTCTACTGCATTAGCAATCACAAGCTGTAGAAAGAAAAGTCATCAGAAACATTTTACAAGGCAGAAACAGACGTCAATTCAATTTGCCTTAGTTCAGAATAGCGTATTACCATGCCATGCTACCAAGGTCGGATTAAGACCTGAGAGGCCCATAGTCCGGTACACCGTGGGAGCTGGGCAGATTTGGATGGATTTTCAAATATAGGCTATACGGAAGAAAAGTTTGTAGCAATGTCTGACACGGCCAGTTATATATACTTGTTATATGTGTCAGATATTGCTACAAACATATATATATATATATATATTTTTTTTTTTTTTTTTTTCTTAATGCGCGTTTCTACACTTTTGTTGCTTTAATATTTTTCTAAATGTTCTCCTTTTTTTGTTGCTGTAACTTTTATGGCCTGGTGTGCGGATTCCTTTTTGCTTTCTTTGATCGACTTAATATTTGTGACTTTATCAATTGGCGTACTACTTTTGTATTTATTAATAGGGAAGTGCACGGTATTCAAATCTGATTCAAAATTCAAATTCTGTTTTTCTGCACGTGTTTAGAGGTCTTTAACCCGATTGGAGTCCGACGGTACCCGACAAACCATTAGGTTTTGAGCCAGGGCGAGTTACGGACTGTTCACACCTGCCTCTAACTGCGGTCAGGCAAGCCTCCACTTGGAAAAGCATGGCCAAGCTAGCCCCCACGCTATTTTGTGGTCCGCGTATACACTATGCATTATGGTAAGAGCGACCTTCCGGTGAACATCATTTCACATTCAGTCACTCGGTCAATTTCAAATTAAAGCCCTCCAAAATGCCATATATAAGATGTGTTTTCTATAAATTCAGATAGATATTTTTCTAGAGATATTCTATAGATATATTTGAGTTTCGATAGAACAATTTCACATGAGAGTGATAGTATACCACCTATGAGTGACAAAGACGCAATGTCAGGGCAGTCTGATGTTGATTTTCAAAATTAAAGCCCTCTAAAATATCATGTTGTGTTTTCAATAAATTCAGATAGATATTTAAAGGAAACTACCTGTTTCAAAATAAATAAATAAAATTCACTTCAGAATGATAGTACACCACCCCAGAGTGTCAAACAATATAGGGGCATTCTGGTGTTTCAAATTTAAAGTACTAAAAAAATATGTAATTACATTGTCAGTTACGGTTCGATTATTTTTATTCGTAGCCCCAAGTTGTTTGTTATACTCTAAAAATATTCTTTATTATTACAGTGACACAGATAGGAGGTGGAGTATGTCAGTATGATGCATTACATGTGTCACACGTCGGAGTGATAGAAATCACTATATTGCCAACCTTTTACCCAAAAGGAACAATGAGGAAACCTCTAATGTCCGAGTGGCAGTAAAGAGTGATTATTTTGTACTGCTGTCTTGCACTCTGAAAATTAGATTTTTGTGTTTTCAGCAGACACTGTTGAATCACTCTGAAGTTGGTGCTTAGTGCATTTTTATGAAATTATATTTATAATAAATAACCAATTTCTATTTACATAGCACTTTTCAAAAGCTATGTTACAAAGAGTTTCACAACACAATAAAACATGATAAATAATATAATAAATATAAAATAACTTAAAACTGAGCATCTCAAAAAATATCAATGACAACATGGTATAAAAATAGTAAAAAATAGAAGTATATATATAAAACAAATATATATATATATATATATATATATATATATATATATCCATGCTTCAACACAAAGGGATTTAAGGGCACAAGCTGCAATTCTAATGGTCTACCTTGGACTGTTTCAGGTCCTTATCGTCCATGTCCAGGCACTGTTAATGGAACCACCTCTCACATGCGGCACACTGGATCTATAAAATGACAAGGTGGAAATATCAGGGTAATCTCACAAATTTATACATATCAGTATTTAACAACAAATTAGATTTTTCCGTTTTTTATTATTTTAATAAATTTGCAAAGATTTCAAACCAACTTCTTTCACGTTGTCATTATGGGGTATTGTTTGTAGAATTTTTATGAAAATAATTAATTTAATCCATTTTGGAATAAGGCTGTAACATAACAAAAAGTGAAGCGCTGTGAATACTTTCCGGATGCACTGTAAGTTTCTGGAATTTTGGCCCATTCCACCAGACAGAACTGGTGTAATGGAGTCAGGTTTGTGGGCCTCCTTGCTTTTTCATTTCTGCCCACACATTTTCTATCAGAATGAGGTCAGGGCTTTGTGATGGCCACTCCAATTCCTTGACTTTGTTGTCCTTAAGCCATTTTGCCACAACTTTAGAGGTATGCTTGGGGGTCATTGTCCATTTGGAATACAGACTGAGCTTTAACTTAAATCCACATAACTTTCTCATGATGCAATCTATTTTGGGGAGTGCACCAGTCCCTCCTGCAGCAAAGCACCCCCACAACATGATGCTGCCACCCCCATGCTTCACGGTTGGGATGGTGTTCTTTGGCTTGGAAGCCTCACCCTTTTACCTCCAAACATAACGATGGTCATTATGGCCAAATGGTTCAATATTTGTTTCAAAAGATAAGTGGACATTTCTCCAAAAAGGAAGATATTTGTCCCCATGTGCACTTGCAAACTGTAGTCTGGCTTTTTTTATGGTGGTTTTGGAGCATTGGCTTCTTCCTTGCTGAGCAGCCTATCAGGTTATGTTGATATAGGACTTGTTTTACTGTGGATATATATAATTGTCTACCTGGTTCCTTCAGCATCACAAGGTCCTTTGCTGTTGTTCTGGGATTGATTTGCACTTTTCACAACAAACTACATTCCTCTCTAGGAGACAGAATGCATCTCCTTCATTAGAGGTATGATGGCTGTGTGGCCTCATAGTGTTTATACTTGTTTTATACTAATTGGCTAATTGTCTAAAGGCTTGACATCGTTTTCTGGAATTTTACAAGCCTCTTAAAGGCACAGTTAACTTAGTGAAAGTAAACATCTGACCCACTGGAATTGTGATATTGTCAATTAAAAGTGAAACAACCTGTCTGTAAACTATTGTAGAAAAAATTACTTGTGTCATGCACAAAGTAGATGTCCTAAACAACTTGAAAAATCTATATTTTGCTAATATTAAATCTGTGGAGTGGTTAAAAAATGAATTTTAATGACTTCAACCTAAGAGTATGTAAACTTCTGACTTCAACTATAGATTACCTGTCTTAATATGCATTTTAAGGAATATTAACAATGAATAAAATGGGTTTACTGTCAATATGTTGGTGTATCTAAATACTCAGCATCACAGTTTACAAGTTCTATGGTTTTTCATCTCCAAATTCTGCTTTCACAACACCAGCATAAGCTACTACAAATGCTTCTATCACAGAGTTCAAAGTCAATGGAACCAATATGATATGCAGCCTTTATCCCAGTTTATTCCAAGCCTGTTCGTCCACCTCTAAACACCTCAAAGCAGCTTGTCTTGTGACACTGTGTTCCTGATTAATTCCTGAATTTCTCAATTACATTGTGGAGAGACACATATTTTACATCGATTGACAGATCCCTGTGTGTGAACTGTTTGAGCTACTCATCCAGGAAGATAGCCTTTGAGAAGCTGTCTTTAACTTACATGTGAATCAAATTTGCCTGACACCCCCCAACGCAGACAGAGATATTACACTGGCCAGCAAGTCGAAGGGATTAGCCAAATGGGCCACTGGCAGATTGAACTAGATTGTATTGTCAATTACTGTCCAGGATTTCCAGAGTTCTATTAACCTTTGCTATCACTTAGATATCTTGATTAGCCCAGCACACAACCCATTGTTTTGGGCTAGCCTATTTTTATTAGTATACAACCTTGCTCTAAATGCTAACCCTTCAGAATACATTTCATAACTGCTGTGAACTCTCTCTCTACTGAACATTGAAATGCTCATCATAACCATCTGTTTTCCTCTGATGCTTAAAGATTATTATCTTCAATTAGGAAGCTGAGTGAAGTTTTCTTAAACAAACAATTTCTTCTACAACTGTTTTATTATATATGTCTGCTGCCTTGTGTGTTTGAGTCCTGACAAAGCTGCATTATGGTTAGTGTTCCTCTACACTACAGACAAACACTTTCTTTACATACCTGATGCTTTCAGTGTCTGGAGAGCCATTGTTCTTGCATGTGCCATTTCCTTTTTGGACATCCCAAGCCTGATTAGTGGAACAGCTGGAAAGGGCTGTATCATTGCCTGTACTTGTATCTGATTACTATATAGCAAAATATAATTGCAAAGGTAAAACTGAGTTTAACGAAGTAATGGACTTAAATTACAGAAGACAACTGCGAGCTAACCTACTTAAGAATAACATTACATTTTTAGGTATTACATTACTTCACTTACCATGATGATAATTACCCCAAAGCTACTACCATCCCACTGGATTGGATGGGTCAGAACTCCTTTCTACTGTATGTCCACCCACTCTGTTTTACCATGGCACGTTCTTCTAATTTTTAGGTACTCACTGTATGTGATTTATGATGGAAGTTCTTGTATTTACATTTAGAACAAAGCAGATAAAGTTTGCTACATATGATCCATATTATAACTGGATCCATTTCATATTCTTAGTAATTTTACATTATGTTTGATAATTTAAATACACCCAAATAATCTTCTCAAACTCTTAATTTTGTTAATGAATCCATGCCAAAGAAAGTTGTTTGCCTTCTCTTTCCCCACCCTACAATCACAAAAAGCAGGTGGGCCCCCACCCTAACAGGCTCTGCCTACACTCATTGAATCAGGAGACAAAAATTCTATGTTACGTTATATTTCATGTTGGGCTCCACCCTTTTGGGATTAAGGTTGAAGCTGTCGGCAAATGTCCCACTGGCTCAGTGGCTCCAATAGGAGTGTTAACTTACAACACAATGGGCAACAGCCATCACTTAAAAACTATTACAGCACTGTATATTTTTAAAAGGTTACAAACTGTGACTGTCAGCAGAACAGTGTGGGTGTTAATATGCCCCACAACAACAGAACAGAACCGAACAACTCATGAAAAATGGCAACTATTCACAGAATGTGTACACCACTACACAGTAATGGAGGGGCCAGTGTAACAGCCGCTGGCCCTCTCTAGTCCTCTCCAAGCACCCAAGAGTGAATGGGACATCGTGGGCTGAGAAAGATCTCACAGATAAAAGTAGAAGAATGAGAACGAGGAAGGCCAAGATGCTGCTGTGCGTTGTCCCTCCACTGACAACCCTCTCTGTAGGCCCTTGGAAGAAGGCAAGCCCTTGGTGGAATGGTCCCTAGCACCACCAAATGCATCCCAACCAGATGCCACATATGGCTTATTAAACGCACTAACACTAGAAGCACCATAAAAAACTCCAGCACATGCATGTGGTAAAGTGGACATAGGTGGGGCCCTCCTAATTATCAGGGCAGGGGAAAAAAAAATCTTCCAACCAGGAGTAAAGTGCCTTGCTCAAGGACACAATGTGGTGGCTGTGGGATCGATGCACTGAAAATACATCTATGCACTGAAAATTATAAGGAACTATTTCCTTTAAATATCTATCTGAATGTAGATGGACCACATCTTATATATGGCAATTTAGAGGGCTTTAATTTTGAATTTCAACATCAGACTGCCCTGACATTGTGTGAGTGACACTCTGAGGTGGTGTACTATCACTCTGTAGTGAAATTGTTCTTTGGAAACAGGGACTTTCTGAATGACAGTCTGTCATTTTGGTGCTTAAAAGTCAGATGGTCTATGGAAATGTATTCTTTTATTATAAATGTATTATTACTTTATTATTTTTTATTAAAATAGTTTTTTTATTTATTAATTTTGTCTTATTTAGTTATTTATGTATTTTTATTCATTTATGTATTTTTTCATTCATTGATTATTGACCAACTGTTTGAATTAATGTGAAATTATTCACCGGAAGGTCGCTTTTATTTGGAAATCAGTTCTTGCACGCTCTTACCATAATGCATAGTGTATACGCGTACCGTAAAACAGCATGGGGGCTAGCTTGACCATGTTTTTTCAAGTGGAGGCTTGCCTGACCGCAGTTGCATACACGTTGCTTTTAAATTGTTTTTCTATGTTAACAAGCACTGAAAGGACGTTTTTGACCGTCACGTTTTTTAGACACTGCATTTAGTTTAAAAGAACTTTAATATTTATAAACGCATATCGAGACACTTGTGTTCTGTTTCATCATTTGTTGCACTGCATCAGCGCTGGTGTCAAATCGACATTCTGATGAAGTTCAGGTTGCAAAAAGGACTTAATGTGACTGTTACACATTATTCCAGAACCTCTGTGAAGTTGGCACCCCATATAATTAAATCATTACTAAATCTATACCATTTGTTTGTGCTGATTTGTGCCCCAAAAATGAACATGTGTGCTGGTTCAGTGATTGACATATTAGACATTATTGTTTTGGCTGTGTGATGTCACATTCCACCCACGTGGTCCAAATTGCTCCAAACTGGCCCCATTCTTTTGTGTCGTTAAAATTAATCTTGTATTTATTTTCCTTCCTTAAAAATAGCAGATTGTATTCGGGAGCAGTAGCGTCTCTCTCCACCCCATGTGGTCCAAATCACTCCAAACCGGCATCGTTCATTTCTGCTTGTTTTGTACCGTTAAAAGAAACACTGCAACTATTTATCTTACTTAGATATAGCATGAAACTTATAGCATGCAGTGACATCACTACAAAAGGCTCCTAAACGGTGTCGTTTGTTTGTGCTGGTGTTCTGCCAAAGTCTGTTCCCCCTATGTTTCCCCTTAGGTTAGTGTCAAAGTCTGTTCCCCCTATGTTTCCTCTTAGGTTAGTGTTGAAGTCTGTTCCCCCTATGTTCCCCCTATGTTTCCTCTTAGGTTAGTGTCAAAGTCTGTTCCCCCTATGATTCCCCTTAGGTTAGTGTCGAAGTCTGTTCCCCCTATGATTCCCCTTAGGTTAGTGTCAAAGTCTGTTTCCCCTTAGGTTAGTGTCGAAGTCTGTCCCCCCTATGTTTCCCCTTAGGTTAGTGTCGATGTCTGTTCCCCCTATGATTCCCCTTAGGTTAGTGTCAAAGTCTGTTCCCCCTATGTTTCCCCTTAGGTTAGTGTTGAAGTCTGTTCCCCCTATGTTTCCCCTTAGGTTAGTGTCGAAGTCTGTTCCCCCTATGATTCCCCTTAGTTTAGTGTTAAAATCTGTTCCCTGTATGATTCCCCTTAGGTTAGTGTCGAAGTCTGTTCCCCCTATTGATTCCCCTTAGGTTAGTGTTGAAGTCTGTTCCCCCTATGTTTCCCCTTAGGTTAGTGTCAAAGTCTGTTCCCCCTATGATTCCCCTTAGTTTAGTGTTGAAGTCTGTTCCCCCTATGTTTCCCTTTAGGCTAGTGTCGAAGTCTGTTCCCCCTATGATTCCCCTTAGGTTAGTGTTGAAGTCTGTTCCCCCTATGATTCCCCTTAGTTTAATGTTGAAGTCTGTTCCCCCTATGTTTCCCTTTAGGCTAGTGTCGAAGTCTGTTCCCCCTATGATTCCCCTTAGGTTAGTGTCGAAGTCTGTTCCCCCTATGATTCCCCTTAGGTTAGTGTCGAAGTCTGTTCCCCCTATGTTTCCCCTTAGGTTAGTGTCGAAGTCTGTTCCCCTATGATTCCCCTTAGGTTAGTGTTGAAGTATGTTTCCCCTTAGGTTAGTGTCAAAGTCTGTTCCCCCTATGTTTCCCCTTAGGTTAGTGTCGAAGTCTGTTCCCCCTATGATTCCCCTTAGGTTAGTGTTGAAGTATGTTTCCCCTTAGGTTAGTGTCAAAGTCTGTTCCCCCTATGATTCCCCTTAGTTTAGTGTTGAAGTCTGTTCCCCCTATGTTTCCCTTTAGGCTAGTGTCGAAGTCTGTTCCCCCTATGTTTCCCTTTAGGCTAGTGTCGAAGTCTGTTCCCCCTATGATTCCCCTTAGGTTAGTGTTGAAGTATGTTTCCCCTTAGGTTAGTGTCGAAGTCTGTGCCCCCTATGATTCCCCTTAGTTTAGTGTTGAAGTCTGTTCCCCCTATGTTTCCCCTTAGGTTAGTGTTGAAGTATGTTTCCCCTTAGGTTAGTGTCGAAGTCTGTTCCCCCTATGTTTCCCTTTAGGCTAGTGTCGAAGTCTGTTCCCCCTATGTTTCCCTTTAGGCTAGTGTCGAAGTCTGTTCCCCCTATGATTCCCCTTAGGTTAGTGTCGAAGTCTGTTCCCCCTATGATTCCCCTTAGTTTAGTGTTGAAGTCTGTTCCCCCTATGATTCCCCTTAGTTTAATGTTGAAGTCTGTTCCCCTATGTTTCCCTTTAGGCTAGTGTCGAAGTCTGTTCCCCCTATGATTCCCCTTAGGTTAGTGTCGAAGTCTGTTCCCCCTATGATTCCCCTTAGTTTAGTGTTGAAGTCTGTTCCCCTATGATTCCCCTTAGGTTAGTGTTGAAGTCTGTTCCCCCTATGTTTCCCCTTAGTTTAATTTTGAAGTCTGTTCCCCCTATGTTTCCCTTTAGGCTAGTGTCGAAGTCTGTTCCCCCTATGATTCCCCTTAGGTTAGTGTTGAAGTCTGTTCCCCCTAAGATTCTCCTTAGGTTAGTGTTGAAGTCTGTTCCCCCTAAGATTCTCCTTAGGTTAGTGTTGAAGTCTGTTCCCCCTATGATTCCCCTTAGGTTAGTGTCGAAGTCTGTTCCCCCTATGATTCCCCTTAGGTTAGTGTTGAAGTCTGTTCCCCCTATGTTTCCACTTAGGTTAGTGTGGAAGTCTGTTCGCCCTATGTTTCCCCTTAGGTTAGTGACGAAGACTGTTCCCCCCTATGGTTCCCCCTAGGTTAGTGTAAAAATCTGTTCCCCCTATTTTTCCCCTTAGGTTAGTGTCAAAGTCTGTTCCTCTATGTTCCCCTTAGGTTAGTGTCGAAGACTGTTCCCCCTATGGTTCCCCCTAGGTTAGTGTAAAAATCTGTTCCCCCTATGTTTCCCCTTAGGTTAGTGTCGAAGTCTGTTCCCCCTATGTTTCCCCTTAGGTTAGTGTCGAAGTCTGTTCCCCTATGATTCCCCTTAGGTTAGTGTTGAAGTATGTTTCCCCTTAGGTTAGTGTCAAAGTCTGTTCCCCCTATGTTTCCCCTTAGGTTAGTGTCGAAGTCTGTTCCCCCTATGATTCCCCTTAGGTTAGTGTTGAAGTATGTTTCCCCTTAGGTTAGTGTCGAAGTCTGTTCCCCCTATGATTCCCCTTAGTTTAGTGTTGAAGTCTGTTCCCCCTATGTTTCCCTTTAGGCTAGTGTCGAAGTCTGTTCCCCCTATGTTTCCCTTTAGGCTAGTGTCGAAGTCTGTTCCCCCTATGATTCCCCTTAGGTTAGTGTTGAAGTATGTTTCCCCTTAGGTTAGTGTCGAAGTCTGTGCCCCTATGATTCCCCTTAGTTTAGTGTTGAAGTCTGTTCCCCTATGTTTCCCCTTAGGTTAGTGTTGAAGTATGTTTCCCCTTAGGTTAGTGTCGAAGTCTGTTCCCCCTATGTTTCCCTTTAGGCTAGTGTCGAAGTCTGTTCCCCCTATGTTTCCCTTTAGGCTAGTGTCGAAGTCTGTTCCCCTATGATTCCCCTTAGGTTAGTGTCGAAGTCTGTTCCCCTATGATTCCCCTTAGTTTAGTGTTGAAGTCTGTTCCCCTATGATTCCCCTTAGTTTAATGTTGAAGTCTGTTCCCCTATGTTTCCCTTTAGGCTAGTGTCGAAGTCTGTTCCCCTATGATTCCCCTTAGGTTAGTGTCGAAGTCTGTTCCCCTATGATTCCCCTTAGTTTAGTGTTGAAGTCTGTTCCCCTATGATTCCCCTTAGGTTAGTGTTGAAGTCTGTTCCCCTATGTTTCCCCTTAGTTTAATTTTGAAGTCTGTTCCCCTATGTTTCCCTTTAGGCTAGTGTCGAAGTCTGTTCCCCTATGATTCCCCTTAGGTTAGTGTTGAAGTCTGTTCCCCTAAGATTCTCCTTAGGTTAGTGTTGAAGTCTGTTCCCCTAAGATTCTCCTTAGGTTAGTGTTGAAGTCTGTTCCCCTATGATTCCCCTTAGGTTAGTGTCGAAGTCTGTTCCCCTATGATTCCCCTTAGGTTAGTGTTGAAGTCTGTTCCCCCTATGTTTCCACTTAGGTTAGTGTGGAAGTCTGTTCGCCCTATGTTTCCCCTTAGGTTAGTGACGAAGACTGTTCCCCCCTATGGTTCCCCCTAGGTTAGTGTAAAAATCTGTTCCCCCTATTTTTCCCCTTAGGTTAGTGTCAAAGTCTGTTCCTCTATGTTCCCCTTAGGTTAGTGTCGAAGACTGTTCCCCCTATGGTTCCCCCTAGGTTAGTGTAAAAATCTGTTCCCCCTATGTTTCCCCTTAGGTTAGTGTCAAAGTCTGTTCCTCTATGTTCCCCTTAGGTTAGTGTGGAAGACTGTTCCCCCTATGGTTCCCCTTAGGTTAGTGTCGAAGTCTGTTCCCCCTATGTTTCCCCTTAGGTTAGTGTTAAAATCTGTTACCCCTATGGTTCCCCTTAGGTTAGTGTCGAAGTTGGTTCCCCTATGGTTCCCCTTAGGTTAGTGTCAAAGTCTGTTCCCCCTATGTTTCCCCCCTTCGCTACGACATAGAAAGTCATTTCACAAACTATTAAAAAAATAGTAGGCAGTATTCATACTACTCAGTATACGATAGTATTCCATTTAGAACATAGGCCTTCTTTGCGTCCTTGAATAATAATAAAAGGGACCAACTGAGCCACAACTGTCCCTTTAAATAGCTTTCAATAATAGACAGCGGGCTCGTCCAATAGCGATGCTGAACTGCGTTACGCAAATCAATGTGCATCTCCAGTGGGCGGATCTTCAGTGTTTACTGTTTTATTGACTGTTTGTCATTGGGAATGTTGACAAGATGGAGTTCTTGCTGGGAAATCCATACAGTACTCCGGTGGGACAGTGCATTGGTACGTTATTCATTTCTGAATTAATGCTTAAAATCGCGTCGCAGCAAGTTAAAGCTTTGAGCGATGCGTCTTTAGCTGTGCTGCTGTCCAGAGGCTGAACATATGGATAGCCTGTCACTTAGCTGCCGGCTAACAGCTAATGTTCAGTTATGCTAGCAGTTTCTAACTTGCTGTTAGCTTTTAATACGTGCTTATTTGAAACAGTAATGTACTTAATTCTTTAAATGACCAATTTTAAGAGAGTGAAAATGCCTAACACTGAATTTGTGTGTTAAAGTACCAAGTCCACATTCATTTACCACCTAGTCAGTTGCAACTGCGTTTATCTTTCACGCCCAGATTCTTATCTAAAGCTTGAAGTGATGTGTGTAATGATTCGTACTATTGATCAGGCAATTCCATTTTATAAACGGCCACTCTGTGTAAGGAAACGGACTGCTTGTTTTGGCTGATTGGCAGCAAGCAAATATTTCAGTGTTCAACAGTTCAGCGTTGTCATCAACACGGTGTCATCAGTTTCGATGTCTTTCCAGCCACTTTAATTAGTAACAGTCAGCTTTTGTTTTTTGTGCAGTCTGTTTATCAATATCTGTTTAATAAAAATTTAATTGGCCTTTTTATCTTCCCCAGAAAGGGCCACAGAAGGCTCCCTACAAGGTGAAGACTGGACTTTGAATATGGAGATATGTGATATAATCAATGAAACAGAAGATGGGTGAGAAATGAAAGAATTCAGTTTTATAACATGTAGCAGGTTAAATTAGGCAACCTCACGTATTCAACACTATGGAACTATTAGCATTACACAAGTACAGAAGATGTCATGGTTTCATATATTTTTAATGAATAGAATGCTTAATTGTGGATGAATCATGGGCATCATGAACAGTAATTGACATTACATAAATTGGATAATCATCATCAACAGCGTTATTTGTGCAACTTGACAATGCTTGCAACATGAGTCATACAGGGAGTCTTTTTAACCTCAAGTTGAATTGCTTGTTTGTTTGGCTGCATGAATGTGTCTCTCTTGAGTTTATTTAATGTATCTGATCTAAAGGCCGAAGGATGCCATTAGAGCTGTAAAGAAGAGACTTAATGGGAATAAGAACTACAGGGAGGTGATGCTTACACTGACGGTGAGCAACAACAAATCGAAAAGATGTTCTTTACAGTCTTGCAAAACAGCCTTGGATTGACTTCTTTAATTTGATTCTGATAATAATTTGTTTATTATTATGTTCAGGTTCTTGAGACATGTGTAAAGAATTGTGGGTATCGGTTCCACTCACTCGTGACCACCCGGGACTTCATCGATGGTGTTCTGGTGAAAATAATATCCCCTAAAAACAATCCACCGGCTCTAGTGCAGGACAAAGTTTTAGCTCTGATACAGGTATTGCAAAAGTCACCTGGATTTTTGGTTTTGATCACATGAGAAAATTTGATTGCCTCTTGGTTTACACTTAGCATGAGGAAAGGAAAGATTAGACATAAGGCATTTCAAAAGGAGAGTGTCACAGAGAGAGAGGGTGCACCATAGGCCTGGTTACCTGATGCTCCATAGTCAAGGAGACCTGGCTAATTTGTTGGTACTTGCGCTCATTACAACCAAGTGGATCTGGTTACCAGGATTGGCTCAAATGACCAAAAGGTGATTCTTCCATTAAGACAACGTTGTTTGATCTTTAAACTGCATGGTTAAAAGAAAGAGCTTGTTTTGCATAGTGCCTACAAATATTTAAATGATTTCACCCAAAAAATATAGTTCTCTCATCATTTACTCTCAAATGAACCCTTATGTCATCTCAGATTCGTACAACTTTTTTCCACGGAACATAAGTGAACAAATTTCAATGGAGATATGATGTCTGTTTGCCCATACAATGCAAGTGAATGGTGGTAACATTTTCAAGTTCTAAAAAAGGAAATTAAGGCAGGATGAATGTAATCCATAAGACTTCAGTAGTTTAATCCATGTCTTCTGAAGCAATCAAATCGGTTTTGGGTGAGAACAGACCAAAATGTAATTTTTTTTCACTATAAATCTTGACATAAGCGATCGTGATTTCAAGCTCAATTGCACTTCCTATAGCACCATCTTGCACTCTGCACATGCGTCAAGCACTAGGAAGTGTTATCAAGCTTGAAATCATGATCATGCCTAGAGACTGCAATGGCAAAATGTACATTGAAAAAGGAGTCATGTTTTGTCTGTTCTCATCTAAATATTTCAGCTCTGTAGGTCCATTTAATGCAAGTGAATGGTGGCCAGAACTTTTAAGCTTCAAAAAGCAAATAAAGGCAGCATAAAATTAATTCACTCCAGTGGTTAAATCCATATCTTCAGAAGCAATATGATAGGTGTGAGAGAGAAGACTTTTTTTACTGCCCAGTAGGTGGTGATATGCATAAACAATGCAAATCAGCAAAAGAAGAAGAACTCTTAGGAGAGAAAAGAGCACTTAGAAGGGCTGGTGAAAGTGGAGTAAAAAAATGACTTTAATATTTATCTGTTTCTCACCTACACTATACAGTACTGTGCAAAATGTTTTGGCACTTAAGATGTTTCACAAAGTCATTTGTCTTAAGATGGTTATTTATATCTTCATCTGTAGTGTGTCAATAGCAAAAATTAATTTTAGACTCCCAAACATTTCTTTTGCAAATAGAAAAGATTAGAATAGAAGAACAAGGCACTCTGCAAGAGATGGCATTGCCCCCACAGTGCCCCTCATTGAACATCAAGTCAGTCTGGGATTACATATAAAGACAGAAGCAATCGAGCCTTAATAGATATAAGAACTGTGGCAAATTCTCCAAGAAGTTTGGAACATCCTATCTGCCAACAACAAAGACAAACTGTATCCAGGTGCACCTAGGAGTATTGGGGCTGTTTTAAAGGCAAAGGTGGTCACACAAAATATTATTTAGCTTTTTTACTGGACTTTGTATGATGTTAATTGATAAATGAAAACTATTTATGTCATTATTTTTTAAGACATCCTCACTGTACATTTTTCACAACATTTTTCACAAGTGACTTTTGCACAATACTGTATATCACTTTAGAAGATATGGATTTAACGACTAGAGTCTTATGGATTATTTTCATGCTGCCCATGCTTTGCATTTTGGACCGTCAAAGTTCTGGCACCATTCACTAGCATTGTATGGTTCAACAGCTAAAATATTCTTAGAAAAATCTTTGTTTGTGTTCTAAAGAAGAAAAAGTCATACAAGTTTGAGACAACATAAGAGTGAGTAAATGATGAGAGAATTATTATTTATGGGTGAACCATTCCTTTCAGTTGTGAATTGTTCCATTAGAAAAGATCTTGGTACTCTGAACTTTGGTTCCATGAAAACATTTGAAGTGTTTTGTGTATAATTAAGTTTTATTAATAAACAGGGTATGATTTGTTCTAGTAGAGAAGACCTGGGCACGCAAAACTTGTGTTCCTTGAACACATTAGAAGTGTTTTAGCATGTACAGCTATTCATGTACATTTTTAAATGTTTATGCCAAGTTTTCAAGGAAGATGAAGAGTTTACACATGCTCTATATGTCAGGCTTGGGCAGATGCCTTCAGGAGTAGTCCAGATTTGACAGGAGTAGTCCACGTCTATGAAGAAATGAAGAGGAAGGGAATAGAGTTTCCTCGATCTGACTTGGAGACCTTGTCCCCCATCCACACACCACAACGGGTACTTGCTGACACATTGTTTTTGTTTTGTTTTTTGTCAGAGAGGCTCACTGATATATGTTTCCTACTCACAGTAATGCATTTACAATTTCAATTTTAACATCAGGGCATGGAAGGTATTCTGCCCCTTATCATTTACTTAACTTTATAGCTTTACCATTCCTCATATCTCTGTTCTTTCTGTTGTATTGCTCTGCTTATTTCAGCTACAAACTGCTCCAGAGATGGACCAGCCGAAATACAATGCCCCAGCCCAACCCAAGCCACAGCCTCACTCTGGCTCAGTTTCTCCCTTCTCCGCCCCTGTGACACATACTTCTCCACAGATGCCCAATCTGAACACGTCTGGACCCATAAACCCTTCTTCTGAACAGGCACTGCAGAACTTCTGTTTCATTCCTTTAACAGCATGAGTTTAAATTGCATGGATTGGAATTTGTTTTAAAAGCATAATAATGTAATTATATGTAATCATACTAGATTTGCAAGCTGCGTAGTGAGCTTGACATTGTGCGTGGGAACACTAAAGTGATGTCGGAAATGTTGACTGAGATGGTACCAGGTCAAGAGGATCCATCCGATCATGAGCTTCTACAGGTTTCTCATTCAGATGATTTTCTTGGTCTAACAGTCTTACAGTTCTAAACGTTGTGGCATCTTTTTATGATGTTGTTTTGCCGGGTAAGACTTGTTCTTATATCACATCCTTGTTGGTCCTAGTTCAACATTTCTATCAATTAATCAGATTTTAGAGTTACAGTACAGTGTCATTTTTTACTTTTAATTTAACTTTGAAAAGCACCTTTGCCCCATGAAGATGCTTAGACTACCTGACTCTCAAACTATAAATTGTTAATTATATCTAATACATGGGTGTCCAAACTGTGGCCCACGGGCCATAGTGACCTGCCGACTACTGTGATGAGGCCAGCAAGAAATATTTAGAAAAAGAAAAGATTTTGGCCAGCTTCTGAGCAATTATATGAAATTCATATTCTGAACACTAGATGTTGATATCAAGTGCAGCCACATTTTACAGCGCATTGTCTCCGCTAGTGTGCTCTCATTAGTTGCACCAGCTTGGGCAATTTTTTGTCACTTTTGGGGGCATTTATGGCCCCTTAATTTTGGACCCTGCATCACTGTTCTAATACAATTGTTCTTGGTAAGATAAATATACTTTATTAACACAAAATGTTATTACATTTTTAAAACAACATTCTAATCAACTTATAATTTTCCTCTGATTTTTAGTAGTTAATGGTTAAGCTAGTACTTAGTTTCTTTGTTTGTTCCAGGAATAACAAAAGATGTTGATCCAGCAACACATCTTACAAGGCAAAACTACAATGACTTTGTTTATTGCTAGATTCTCAAAAGATGTACAGAAGGCCACTAGAGGGAGTGTTGGTATCTTTCTGGTGCTGCATTATATGGGCTCTTTTATACTCCAGTGTTACAATGTTTACTCTGTTTGAAGGAGTTGAACAGGACATGCAGGGCAATGCAGCAGAGGATAGTTGAGCTCATCTCTCGTGTGTCCAATGAGGAAGTCACGGAGGAGCTCTTGCACGTCAACGATGACCTCAACAACATCTTTTTACGATATGAGAGGTGTGATCTAAAAAGATGAATTTACCTTTCTGCAATGCTTTGTGAATAAGTTATATTTGATTCTTTAATAAGATACATTGATTCTTATTGATCACTTTTTGTACTCCTTTTAGATACGAGAGGTTCCGGTCTGGCCGGACATCTCAAGGCGTTAACAATGGGGTAAGGTTGGATCTTCTGTTAGAGAAAGCTTTTATCTGTGTATTAGCATCACTTCATCTTCACTGTGTTTTATTCCAAATACATTTGCAGTAAAATCGTCATGCCAAAGGCACAGCTCAGTGTCACACATCTAATTTTCTCTTCCCCTTGTTTGCTTGCTTGTTGCTTTACGGTATTCTCTGAGAATGTGCTGAACATTTGCTGTGGGATGCAAAGACTTTCATGCAATTAGCAACAAGAAATGTGAATGCATGTTGCTGTTATTTATGGTGTGGTTTTTCTGTTTTTATTTTTTGTTATTGCTAGCTGAGGGAGGCAAGTATGAAAGTCATCTTATCATCATGCTTATCATGCTTTTTACTTTGACATGAAGATGCTAAGAAATTTAAATGTTGCTTGTACAGTCTTCCCATGTTGCATCTGGCATGTTTTGATCATGTGTTTCACCTAGTCTGTGACCTTTGCTTGGCACCGCCTCCATCTCCTTCCCCACTAGTTCCTAGTACCACTTCAGACAAAAGGCGACATAGGGATTTAGGAAAGATGCATTTCATGTAATAACTACTTGTTATCTCATTGCATATTAAAGGTCCTGAGAGCATTTTCAGCCATTTTGACTTCACATCCACTAACAAACACGCACTCTTCCCCAAATCCATCTCCAAAACATGGCTTACAGCTCCTTTAAATAATATTTTGCCATTGTAGATTATTTACAGGAATGCATGAGGTGAATATTTAAATTTTTTAATGTTTGTTTCTGTTAAATAACAATTTTGACCCCACACTCAGATTTCTTATAGAATTGACATTGAAGACAGTAATTTTAGAAAGGCCATAATATACAAATGCAGGTTAAATATGCAATTTCTACAGTAAATCTGAATTGTTCATAGAATCTGAAGCCAGCGTTGGAGCAATTTTTATAGTGAGGAATATCTCTATTATTAACTGGTAAACATAGCATTTATCACAGAATGATATTTTTAATTTTGTGTGATTTTGCTTATTTATTATATTACACTGGAAAGGGGACTGATTTTTTCCCCCCTCATATTAAAGGAATAGTTCACCCAAAAATGAAAATTCGCTCATCATTTACTCACCCTCATGCCATTACAGATGTCTGTCTGTCTTCTGCGGAATACAAACAAAGTTTTTTAGAAAAATATCTCTGCTCTGTTGAAACATACAATGCAAGTGAATGGTGATCAGATCTTTGTAGCTCCAAAAATTCACATAAAGGAAACATAAAAGTAATCCAGAAGACTCCAGTGGATAAATCCATGTCTTCAGAAGTGATATAGTAGGTGTGGGTGAGAAAGAGAACAATATTGAAATCCTTTTTATTATCAATATTCACTTTAAACTTTCAAATGTGAAAGTGAAGATTTAGAGATCGGCTGAAACAATTAGTCGATGTTGTCGACAAAAAAAAAAAAATGTTAATTGTCAAATAGTTGTTATGTCATTTAATGTATAACATGAGATCATATGAAACTCTAATGATGGAGCATGAGGGGAGCACCGCAGCTCACACCTGACTGACGAGAGGAAGAAAACACATGTCCAGATGCACTCTAAACTTTTCAAACAGCTGATGTAGATAAAGTATGAGGGAATTTGTGGCAGGGCGGAGGGCGGGGCCGGGTCGTGATCCTACACACCCGGTCCCGTATTAGGCTAATTATGCCTCCGTGAGGTTTAAAGGTCGACTGCAGAGGGCTGTGCGGGAGAGAGAGATCGTTAGCGGACATGTCCGTCATGTGTGTTTGTGTTGTCTTTTAAGTTTTCCATTAAACTATGATTTATATCGTCAAGCCGGTTCTCGCCTCCTCCTTCCCGGGTTTCAGCATCAATGTAAAACAGTTAAAGGATGGGAAAGGAGGAGGCGAGTACCGGCTTGACGATATAAATCATAGTTTAATGGAAAACTTAAAAGACAACACAAACACACATGACGGACATGTCCGCTAACGATCTCTCTCTCCCGCACAGCCCTCTGCAGTCGACCTTTAAACCTCACGGAGGCATAATTAGCCTAATACGGGACCGGGTGTGTAGGATCACGACCCGGCCCCGCCCTCCGCCCTGCCACAGAATTATAATCCAGAAATACGAAATGAGTAAAATGACTCTGATACTGTTTTACAAAAACTTTAAACTGTAAAGAATTGTAAGATGGTACATGCATTGGCCTTCATGTCTCCCTATTAAGCACAAAAACTGCATGAGTGAAATGGTATAAGGTTACCAAAAGAATCTGTCCATGTTCAGATGGACAGATTCTTTTCATTTTAAGGTTTCATTTGGTAACCTTATACCATTTCACTCATGCATCATGAAATATAGCAGAGCCGGATCTGGCATTCCGCTTAAGGAAAATGTACATGTCTTAGCATCTAAAAAGCCAGATTTAATGCATCCTTTATGAAAGTTCAAATAATAGCGAAGTGTGTCACAAACAAACTCATTTTGGCATTTCTCTGTGCTGTCAGTGCCGCTTCTATGATTCGCGTGAAGCGGGAGAGATTGAGACTGCACCCGGCTGATGCACACTCTGGATGTGGGACGCTCTGGATGTGTGACGTACCCCGTGTACATTTGCTGCAGCTAGATTATAACGTGATGGCTTGCAACATAATGAATCATAATATACTGTACCATTGGTAAATATGAGCAAAGTAGACAGAATTATTTTTTTTTTGCATTGTTTATCCTTTTGATCTTTCATTCAAAAATATTCACAATGTCTCCACGTACAGTGAGGAGGGTTCAAGTGGCCAAATAATCTCCAAGGACCACAGCTGGAGAATTGCTGATAATAGTTGGGTCTTGGGGTCAGAAAGTCTCAAAAGTATATCAGACATCACCTACATAACCACAAGTTGTTTGGTAGGGCTTCTCATCTCCGCTCTCATCCAACAACAAACTCAAGCATCTTCAGTTTGCCAGACACTACTGGAACTTAGATTAAACAAAAAAGAGATTTTTGGCAGCAAACACCAGAGATGGGTTTGGCGCACACAGAGTTCTCAATTCCCACGGTTAAATGTGGTGCTGGATTTTTAATGTTGTGGGCTGTTTTTATGCCAGAGCTCCTGGACATCTCATTTGGATACATGGCAGCACGGACTCTATCAAATACAGACATATCTGCCAGAAAGCTTACAATTGACCCTGGTTGGATCTTCCAGCAGGACAATGATCCAAAACAAACATCAAAATCAACACAAAAATGGCTCACTGACCACAAAATCAAGATTCTGCCATAGCCATCTCAGTCTCCTGACCTGAACCCCTTAGAACATTTATGGGGTGAACTGAAGAGGAGTCCACCAACGTGGACCTCTGAATTTGAAGGATCTGTAGAGATTCTGTATGGAGGAATGGTCTCAGATCCCTTGCCATGTGTTCTCCAACCTCATTGTGCATTATAAGAGAAGACTCAGAGCTGTTATCTTGGCAAAGAGAGGTTACAAAAAGTATTGAATAAAAGGGTGCCAGTAATTATGACCAATGCATTTAGGAGAAAAATATTTATTTAATCATTATATATTTCCTGTTTTACTTCAATTAAAGGTTAGTGTGGCAGGGCGGAGGGCGGGGCCGGGTCGTGATCTTACACACCCTGTCCCGTATTAGGCTAATTATGCCTCCGCCCTGCCACAGTTAAATTTTTTTTTTTTTAATGAAAGATCAAAAGGAAAAACGATGCAGATTTTTTTTTTCACAGCTGCCTTTGCTCATATTTAAAGTGGGTGCCAATAATTTTGTGATTTTTTTGGAGCTACAAAGGTCTGATCACCATTCACTTGCATTGTATGGACCTACAGAGCTGAGATATGTTTCTAAAAATCTTCATTTGTGTTCTGCAGAAGAGAGAAAGTCATACACATCTGGGATGGCATGAGGGTGAGTAAATGATGAGAACATTTAGATTTTTGGATGAACTTCCTTTTAGTAATAATATTCAGCCTTATTATGCCACATAAAGAGAATGTATTTTACAGTCTCGCCACTGTTTCACAAATTCTTAGTGCACTTTGAGTTACAAATATAAGCCAAACAAGACTATTTACCAAAATAAGAGTTGGTGAAACTCGTGAAAGCAATGTGTGTACAGTATTCCAGCACTTCATCTGAACTCCCCTCATCCTATAGTATGGCTGCACATAGAGGCTCTTTTTTGTTGTATGTAAACCAGTGTGAAAATTTTATTTTTGTGAAGGTAAGATATTGCTTGCGGGCACCAGATTATCCAGATATATAAAACCTTAATGTCTGTTTATTTATATTAAGATAGTCAAAGTCTGGCCATAAATTCCTTATTAAAATGTGGCTGAAGAATACTCTTAACATTCTAGGGCCAATATTTACAAATGATAAATATTTAGGAGGAACATTTAGATGTGCTAAAGCCCTCTCACATTATCAACCCACTTATGAAACCAATGCCCATATAGACATTTTTACTTTTACATTTAAATGTAATTTGCTTTTTTGGAATACAAAAATTTCCATTCTCCCCTTTCTCTGTTATACAGTATCATTCCATTTATTAAAGGAATAATTAGTCTTAAATTGCTCTGGTTGGCATGATAGCTAAATGCTGTTGCACATGCCATTGAGCGTTGTAATCTCACCTTTGAATGCTGTTGCTTGTGCCTGTGAACGCTGAGTTTTGCACTGAGAGCAATCTGGTATTTTAGACTGGGAGGCAGTTTTATAAAAAATCAGTCGGAGGGCCAGATAAAGATGATTAGCGGGCTGCCGGTTGACTAGCCCTACCCTAAAGTGCCAATCAACGTGTCCTTGAGAAATGGTGTTGCATTTCCACAGGTCCTGAATGAGGCTACAGAAGATAACCTGATTGACCTGGGACCGGGGTCTCCAGCTGTGGTCAGCCCCAGGATCATCGCTACTCCTCCGTCTAGCCTGCCTCCTTCAGTAGCTCCAATTCGCTCTGCCTCTCCAGTAACACTCTCTTCCAGACTGGCTGGTTTGGGTGAGTCTTGTGCCTTTTTGTGCCTAAGCTTCAATTTACATTTCAATGAATAGTTAATCCAAAAATGAAAATTCTGTCATAATTACATAATAAATAATTATTTTATTACAAAACGGTTGCATGATGTTTCTTTACAAATTCTCATTTTGTGTTAGTGGTAGGGTTAGTTTTAAAAAATAATGACAAAATTGTCATTTTTAGAGAAGACCTGAGACCCCTGCATGACTGCTGTGGGCATTTCCCTTTCTGATTTGTAACTAGTAGCACCTAATAAACAAGCAAAAAACAATTGTTGTTTTCCTAAAAATGTATGTCCATATATGTGGACAGTGGGACTAAGATCAAGCTGTAGAAAGTAAATTTTTTTCTTCATCAAATAGTTTGTCAAGGAGTGATTTTTTGAGACATTATAGACATTACAGCTGATTTTCTATAAAGCTGAATTAATATATCTTATTAAAAGTAATGGCCAGAATCATCACATCACTGCCAACCATGTTAAAATAAAATTTGAATTATAAAATTCTGAATCTATGTACTGATTATCATTCCCCCATATCTGCCAAACATGTTGAGCTGTCCTAACAACATATGCAACCTGAAACTGAACTTTTGGTCAGATTTTAGGGCTGAATACACTTAGCTGCATAAAAAGCTATAGGATTCACATTTGCTTCCTTGCTCCCTATTTAGTGAATGGCTTTTTTTCAGCTTTTGCATTTATACATTTATTCTCAATGTGAAAATGCATAGTAAATATATAGTAATGCATTAACTAATGTTAATGAGTAGAACCGTATTGTACAGTGTGAACAAAATAAAACAGTAGCAAAATGTATATAATAGGGATGTGCATCTCCATAACTGAGGCCGATGCGATACGCATCTCGATGCTTAGTCAATGATACGATACATTAAATATACGTTTGAAGCAGCTACCGATGCAATATGATTCACCCCTATTACGATGCAGTGCAATCCGATTTCGATTCAATGCGATTCAATGCAATAGGATGCAATGGGAAAAATATGATGCTATGCAGTTCAATATGGTAGGCTACAGAGAGTTCGCTTTTATTTTTTTGGTTCAGACAGACAGCAAATCATAAATTAACTTAAGTGCCTTCTGAACCATGGACCTTTCACAAAAAAGCCTTTTGAATTGCAAAACATTATTTGTTTATTCCTGTTCTGTTTCCAGTTACACTTAACAGTTCACACATTTAACAGTGAAACAATTTAAGAATACTCAGGGATAAACAATGAAGAAATGTTCCGTAACTTACCAGCAGACGAATGTGCTTTCGTGTCGGCGCTTCAAATGTGTTGTTAAATTAGTCGCACTGCCTGTATATTTTATAGCGGCATGACATATTTTACAAACTGCATGGTTTTATCAAAATCTCCAAACATTGGATTTGTAATTATTTGGTGGAAGATGCAGCTCTGCCTCTGCCATGTTAATCTATATTTTATGTCAGGGGTGCCCACACTTTTTTTGCATGATTATCACATTGTTTCATAAAAATAAAAAAAAATGCTTGTTGGGACTACTGCATGTATCCCTACATGGAATTCATCTTCTAATTAATAAAAAAAATATATGATAATGTTCAATGTTGATATCATTCAGTTTTAGCACTAAACCCAAAACACCTACAGCACAATAGATTACAATAGCCAGGGCATTTACCTTATTCTGATGACGCACTGAATGGAATCAGACTGTAGCTGCTGGTAGCTGGTCTCAAACACTGCTAACTTTGCAATTTCGCGCTCTGTTCTCAGAAGCCCTTGGAAGGCGCAAACCTAGTTGTCATGGCAACTGAAACAAAACTCTCGCCTGGTCAAAATGTACTTGTCAAGTGCAAGTCAGACAGAAACTAAAAGATGGAAAGACATATTTATTTTTATAAAAATTTAATGAAAGCACATTTCAGTTTTGTGCGATCTACCAGCATTGCCTTTGCGATGACTGGTAGATCGTGATCGACGTATTGGACACCCCATGTGACTCTCAGGATATGCCTCGGTCTCCGTAGTGTTGTTATATGTCATGTTAACGTAGCAACAGTGGTGATGAATGTGCTGGAGAAACCGTTTAGAGAGGAGAAATCAGCCTACATATAATATATGGTCACAAATTTTTGGTCACTTTCCAAATAATAAAATTATAGCGCATCTACTAATAATTATATATAAATAGTTTTTTACTGATGCAAATATGTGTGATGCATCGCGATACAAATGCCAATTTGTACTGTATCCGATGCACACTTTTTTAAATCGATGCATTGTTAGCTTTTATGCCGATGCGAATCGGTGAATCTTACCATCCCTAGTATATAACAATGAAGCGAATTGACCCAAAGATGTGTTAATGTTGAAAAGTATAAAAAATAACTAACATGTTTTTCAGCTTTGGAGGGAACACGGTCCTAATTTTCACATATGTGGACTTCATGTTTATTAGCGCTGACGCGCGAAAAATGAATGAATTTTATAAAGCTGCATATCAAACGAAACTACAGATGCTACTCTTTACAACCAAACAGGTTTCAATCAAAAGACTTACAGAGATTTCTTAACAGAGGCACTTTTGTTGACTCTGTGCCCGTAGAGGCACTTCCTGGAAATCAACTTCATGCTGTTACATCACGTGATGTGGTGTGCCAGACGTTTAACCCTTATATGACATTGTAGAGTGTTGTGAACAGTATTCAGTCACTTTTAATTCATTTAAATTATGTGTTGCATATAGCAAAGCCAAAATACAACAAGGTTAATTTACACAGAGCAACTGTTTAGTTTCCAGTTCAGTTTTTGCTAATGTATATTTATCCAGATTAATGTGAAAACTGTTGCTTTACAGATGTCGGTTCAGATAGCGTCAGTGGCACCTTGAGCTCTCTGACCAGCTGTCAGCCTCAAGATGACTTTGCCATGTTTGCCCAGACCAGGACTGGCACCATTCCTGATCAGAGGAAGAGGTATGAAAAATACAATACAATCTCGTTTAAACACTTTGGATAGATGCCTTCCTTTTTTTTGAGAAACCAACAGCATGTATATGAAATAACATCATATAAGCTTTTTGCACATTCGCTCACATGTTGCTGGTTTTGAACTGTCAGTGCACCATTCGAGGACACAAAGGCTTCAAGTGGAATGGCTCCGACTTTGGATGTCATACAACAAAACACAGGGGTGAGTGTTCTGTGACTTTTTGTGTGTGTGTTTTCATTTTTGGAAGGAGAAGAGAGACCGTTTCTTGTCCATCTTAAAAACTAAATTAAAAATTAAAAAATAATTTTCATCATAGAGCAGGGTGTTTGTTTTGAGATACTGGATTGGAATAAAGTATTTTCAAAGGGTACATATTCAAAATGTGTAGTAATGCAGCTATATTGTATTTTACACCCAACTATTGAATGAGAAGTTTGTGACTTTTAAGCTATGCATAGAAGATGAAGTTTGAGTTTGATCTCGTTTTGGAAACAAGTTGAAAAATGTAAGTATATTTTTTAGCAATTCTTGACCGATATTGTCCAGTGCAGCGCAATAAATGAATTGATGTATTCGGCTGCGTCGCATGTTGTTGAGTGTGTTTGGTGTTTGATTTGTTACCACGTGTCCATATGGGGGTGGGGGGTGGGGGGGTGCTATTGGTTTGTTGAAGACTTTTATGTTGATTTATGTTTTGTTTGTTTGTTTTGTCATGTTTTCTTGGGATGATTTATTTTGATTTGCTTGGTTCCGGCCCATGGTTTGTTTCATAGGCAGCTCTTGAGCAGTCCTCTGTCATGGATGACATTGAGGAGTGGCTCAGTACTGATGTGGTGAGATTTTCTTTTGTTTATTTTTATGAAACTTTTTTTCTTCATTAGGACGTTGCATAACAACATTATCTGAAAAGAAAGATGCCTTTTTAACAGCGTATTTCTTTTTGTTTGCCTTTATATTCTTGACTGACTACCACCAATATCTTTCTTGAATGGTGTTTTTTTCTGCAGAGCTGCATTCTTTTCTGGGATATTCTTACAGTTGATTTAATTTAGTTTAATAAACACTAGGAGTGCAATGAATAAATGCTTGCCTGACAACTTTTAACTCTTTATTTTCTTTATAAATGCCTCTTTTGGATGGATGTTTGGGAATTACTTTTGGACAGTATGAATGAGATATTTGTTCAGACACACCTTCCATTTACTGTTTTGAAGGGAAAAAGTTGTTGAGCTAGTTTTGATGATATGGTTGCAAATGCCCTCTAAATCATTTGCCCTTTTATTTTCTGTTGCTCCACAGAAAGGAGATGAAGGAGAGGAGGGTGTGACAAGTGAAGGTATGGAGAATTATTGGACTTGTATCCATTGATACAATCATATGTAGTAATGCTGCAACTCTATGCAGTTTTGACTTTCAAACACTCCATCAAAATGTTCTTCCAGAGTTTGACAAGTTTTTAGAGGAGAGGGCCAAAGCAGCAGAGATTGTGCCCACACTGCCGACGCCTCCTAGTGACGACCTTTCCGCTGCTGCAGGTGCTTCCGTGAGTGCAAGTAAAAAGGTGGGCAGATCCGAGGACGTGCTCTTTGCTGTGTAGATAAGTGTCAGCTCCTCTGGGGTTGCCCAGCACTACTCCTGTGTGTGAGGTGGATGGCCATGATCCGTCAGCCTCTCCCTCTTTCTCTCCTGCTTCCTGCTTTTCCAGCACAATCAACACTAGCACGGCTGCCTCTTGTTGCCTCTGAAGTGAATCGGAACTGTTTCATGACACAATCCATAAAAAGTGAAATTTTTCATATTGGACATTTTCATACACTAGTTTTCATTCCATTTGAAAGTGGTAAATAAGATCCTCCCATAACTTCTAAAAACATACCATTCCAGATGGGTTCGAGAGGTCAGTGTCTATTTTTGTTTATTAATATTTGTGGGATAAAGCAAGGAAATTCTTGCTGAAGTCTACGGCAAAGTTCATGGTCATATCTAGCTATGTGTTCCCTGTGGTCCTGCATGCAACAGTGGAATAATCCTATCTATTTGTCTTTCCTGAAAAACATTTCCCAAAATTTTTTTGAAAAGGGATTTTTAAGTTAGTGTTATTTATTATAAAGTTTCTTCTTAATTCCTCTGAAAAGATATACATCAACAAAAAGCTGATGGTAGCAGTTCATGTTCACATTCAGGAGCATTTTGACAAATTTAAAGGAATAGTTCATCCAGAAATGGAAATTGTCTCATTATTTACTTACCCTGATGCCATACCAGATATGTATGACTGTCGTTCTTCAGCAGAACACAAATGAAGATATTTAGGAGAAGGTAGAGATCTGTCAGATCCTTAAATGTGTGCCAGCACTTTTGATGGTCCAAAAGTCACATTTAGGCAGCAATAAAGTAATCCACATGACTCCAGTCGATCAATGAATGTCTTCTGAAGCAAATCGATATGTTTGTATAAAAAATAAATCGCTAATTAAAATGTAATTAACTTTTAAAAAGCGCTTCCTGCCAGCAGTTCCTACCATCTCGTAGGTGTTGTGTGATGTAAACGCATTCGCGAGTTCACACGAGAATTCGGAATTGGTTTATTCTGCAAGCTTATTTACAACAGAGGAACGAACGTCACGCCATTTTAAACAGCATCAGAGCCCTGAATGGAAGAGCTGACTTAAAGTTAAAAGCTTTTTAATTATCAACTTATTTCTTACATAAACCTATCGATTCACTTCGGAAGACATTCATTGATCGACTAGAGTCGTGTGGATTACTTTTATGCTGCCTAACTATGACTTTTGGACCATCAGAAGTGCTGGCACCCGTTTAAGGACCTGACAGAGCTCTACCTTCTCCTAAATATCTTCATTTGTGTTCTGCTGAAGAAAGACAGTCATACGAATCCGAGTAAGTGAATAATGAGAGAATTTTCATTTTTGCGTAAACTATTCCTTTAAGAGTTTTGTGTCATATTACCGAAGTTGGAATGAATAATTGAGAGAGAGAGAGAGAGAGATTAGGTTTTTTAGCTTCTTGGTATTTTAATTCTAATTCAGAATTGATTTTTATTTTTTTGCTAATTGGTTTAGCCTGTTTAAATGAATAATTTACCCACAAATTAAAATTCTGTCATCATTTATTCACCCTTATTTAGTTCCAAACCCGTATGACATTCTTTGCTCTGTGGAACGCAAAAGTCCTGTTGGTAGCTCACTTTAATGTCTAATTTGGGTTTGGAGTGACACAAGGGGGAGTAAATAATGACAGAAATAACATTTTTGGTTGAAATATTCCTTTAAAAGTCAAAATGTCAGGAGTGATGTGTCTCTTAACTACATAGACCACACCATAGGAGGAAATGGTATTATTTCACTGGACACTTTTAAATGCTATTATTTCACTTGGCATAGGAACAAAAGAAAAGTATGTATTTCAGTTTCATTTGCACTGAAATAATTATTAGCCTTTTGGCTGTGTTAAAAGAGCTTTTGTTCAAATACAACATTTTAGCTATCAACGTTCATTTAAACACTGCCTAATATGAGACTGGAGACAAATTGAGTTTATAGAGAACTGATGGTGACTGCAAGGCAGTTTAAATGGGATTTTACCTTGCATAACTTAAGCCAAAGTGGTGTCAAGCTCAGCGTTGTTGTTATTAGGGAATGAAATGGATCTGCCTTAAAGAACAGAATGTAGGTAGCTAAAACAAGGGATAGTCAGCTAATGGTCATTTAATGGTTGGTACTCATGTTTGAACGTCAAAGATTTGAACTGAAGTCAGAGTTGAATTTGCTAATATTGTAATGCCTTTAGTTTCAGTGCTGTCTCACGGTTGTGTACATACTGTTTTGATGGACCAAATGTTTAACCTGAGCAAATATATTAAGTGTTATGTCGATTAGCTTTAATGCATATATGACTTTTAGTGTCCATTGGAGTTGTAGTTATGTTTGTAAACATTGTAAGATCTTATTTGTTCATGTGGGTGAATGCAAATCAAAGGGACAGTGCTTTTTTGCATAGGTGAATATTTTATGTAATTTGTCAGGCCACAAATTATGTCTCCCAAATGAAAATGAATTACATTTCTAGAGCAAGAGGGCTGAGGTTAAGTAACTTTGAGGATGGCCTTCTATGGCAGAATCATTCAGATTTCATTGTGCGGTGTTTGTAAACTTTACGGTTACCACCAAACTCATGTTGCTGGTAGATTTGTTGATGTAATTTGTAAACAGGAAAACGTTTAAGGGGGCATGAAACAGAGGGGTTTTTCTCTTGTTGACAGTGATTCAGTCTGTTTGTTTGGCTGTTTGGAAAAGAACATAATAAAGAAGGGAGGAAATTCATCATTAGCTTTAGCAGAGATTTTGTAAAAGCTGTTATTGTGTTATTATTACTATAAAAGGTTTCGACTTATTAACACAAATATAGTGGATTCCATCTATTTTATTGATAAGAGACTTGAGGGCTGGACTGGTAATCGTGCATACCAGGCATTTTCCCAGTGGGCCGACACACTTTGGGGCCGATCGGGGGCGGACTGGCTATCGGGAGAACCGAGCCGGCCAGTGGGTCAGCTGCAAAACGGGCCAAATGGGCCGCGATTAGCTAAAATGAGCCGCCGCGTTATGCAGAACAGACCATAAAACTGCGCCGCGATATGCAGTAAAGGCCCGCTCAACAACATTTGGCTCAACTTTTAGGCCAGTTGCTATGTAAAATCCCTGATCGATTTCTCTTCCCAGTCCAGCCCTGCTTGAGGGACACGATTGGTGGTCACAACTGACCTAATGACAAGTGTTTCTTTCAAGACATCTATACCTCCCCCTACATATTAATTTGTACACTACGTTTAGCCTAGTGTGAAATAGAAAAATATTTGACTTCACATGGACGCTAACCATCTCTTTTAAATGCTGTTTTTAATATTTATGACACTATCGCTGAAATGTCTCATCCAGACTAAGATAAGAACGTGTAACTTATCGGAAATATAATTATTTATCATCTTCATTGTAGATTATTCAGCAAAATGTGCAATTTCAACTATCAATGCTGCACTACGGTTTCATTTCAGTCGTAATGGCTTTGGTTGTATATTGGTCTCAGAAATGTACAGTTTGAGAGTGTAGAACAAATTTATGTTGATGAGTCTTTTATTTCAAAAGTCAGTATTGGTTACTGTATATTGGTATGAAGTGGACTGTAAAGATCAGATTCTGAATCATAGGTTTTGAGATTCAACTCATCTCTGGACTATTATTTTCAGTACAGTTAATACAGTCAATACAATCAACTAAAAGGAATCAGACAAATATTATCCCCAGCATATGGTCAGGTTACGCCAATGCCATTGGTAGAGGAACCCTTTTTGTACTGAGAGCATTTCTTTATAGAAATGGCACCTTTCTTCTCTTTGATATGTGTTTGAAGTTGTGTTTGTGTGTGTGTGTGTGTGTGTGTCTCTATGTATACGTGTGAACAGCTCCTGATTTCATGACCTCTGCTGCAGACAACATGTTTATTCTGCATTTACCAAGGGAAGGAAAGGAGAGAATCAAGCTTTTTATAAAGGGACTGAACAAACAATGTGTGTGTGTGTGTGGGGCTGGCATAAGCTGTACTCTCTTAACCAGTGATCATTGCTGTGGTTGATCTTGGTTTTGCAGATTGTACTGTTGTTGGTCTGTGTGCTTACCTGTTGTTATACCTCAAGTTGCTCTCTGTACTGTTTGACTCATGCATGTGTTGAACTCCAATAAAATATACCAAGTTGGTGACCTGTTACCAGCCTATAATGTTTTTTTTATTTTTTATTATTGTTTTAAATATGGCAAAATGTAGACATTTGCTAAGACAAAATGTCTTAACAAATCAAACTCTAATACAAATCCAACATTGACCACATTTGCATGCAAGGAATTTCTGAATAATATCTTAAAATTATTGGAGTATCATATCCTGATATCATGTTAACACACTAACCCAATCAAGCCATAACCCAATATTCTGATTTCTAGAAATCTAAATAAGAGAGCTAGCTTATTCCTACATTATTTAGAATTTTATTTATAAAAACAATTAATAATTATTGCCAAGTCATTTTGAGTGTTACGTGAATTTTGCAATTCATCTGCATGTTTAATATGCAGAATTACTTTTAATGAATAGAAATAAATGGCAAGAGTGAGTGTCTCCAGTATTTCCACAAGAGAATAGTAAGAAAAGCATGTACATGTCTGGGATTATTTGGAATATGCTGATTACATGTATACAGCAATATTCCAAAAGCTCTGCAGTTGTAGTTTAATTAATTAATTAATTTTATGAATAAACGTTTAACCAGAATATCGTTAAGTGTGCATAAAAGCGGTTATTGAAACTTAGTTCTGTGTGATATTTTTATAACGTGTGTGTGTGTGTGTGTGTGTGTGTGTGTGTGTGTATATATATATATATATATATATATATATATATATATATATATATATATATAATATATATATATAATTTTATTATTTATGTATTTTTATTTTTTTAATGCAACATTGTTTATGTTAGAGAATATCTCTTAAAACCCTGAAATATGCTGTTTGCATAAGCATTCAGTCCTTGTATTGAAGAGGTTACAGATTCAGTATAACTGCCCTAACAGGGACACATACATCTTATACAAGAAACGCACATTCCACATAATGTGATATTATGTTAGTTAGAGTTATGTGGCTGCAGAGAATTTAAGGCTTCACAATTAGTTTCTTACAATTGCCTAGCCCTAAACCTTTGAAGACAGGACCTCCGGTGCATGTGGACAAATTTGACAACAATTTAGAGGAAATGATGCAAGCCCCAGTGAGAATCAGGCTTGCATGGCACATTACTGACTAAGGGTTTAAAATAAAAACTCCCATGTTAGCTTTATTCTCACTTTAAACAAATGCAAAACCACATATTCCTTTTCAAGGGGTTGAGGCAAATGAATTATTTCCTGATCATAAGCCCTTAATTTGTTTACATTGTTTCCTCTTTGTGCTCTGTAATCAATTCAATAACCCCACTCCTCAAATCAATGCCTAATTACTGCATAGAAAAACATGACTTGACAGCCTAAATGTTTGTATTGAGAGTAACACAGGTACAACGGATGTAAACAGTCACATTTTCAATAAGACGTGGCCTATTCAGTTTATGGTCTGCTGTGGTTTCAGGCATTTAGTCAGTGATTAATATGAATGTATTGTCTTCTATCACTAATGTCAACGTTTCACATCTACTTAAGGATATCTGTTTTTTTTGTTGTTTTTTTTATCTCCTGCTTTCACAGTCATTTAGGAGTCATTTTTCCTGTTTACTCTGAGATGCATTGATAAACTGCAGAGTCAGTGGCAACTCCATGTGATCACAAAATCACAAATGAAATTATTGATTTTCTAGTAAAAATGTTCTGGTGTCACTCACTACCATCCAACAAATAGCATCTTGATTCTTTTGTTTTAAAACCTCGTAACCGACAGTTATTTTAAGAATTATTTAGTTATTTTAAGGTTATTTAGAAACCCTTCCACTGCTTATTCACTGAATTGAGCTATTCAAATTAAAAATCACACCTTAAGGAAACGTTGATTGTTAATAAGGGACTTATTATTGGATTATTGGATTGCCTTTTTTCCCTGTATAAACATGTATTTAGTTTTTTAAGGTGTATTTCTGAAAGGCTTCATCACTATCTTGTTTTTATAATAATTTCCTCCCCAAAATCCAATTATAAAACAGGAAAAAAGGCAATGAAAGTTAAACATTTTGAGTAAATTTGCTGTTTTTGTTTATTATATGGGTGCCATTATCGTTGCACATCACTGATTTCCCAATTTCCTCATTGAGTGCTGTTTACTTAGCCTTAAGCCACTCATTTCACTACTCTGACAATGCTTCATTATATGTGCACAAATAGAAGGCTTTTTTACAAATATGAAGGAAATAATAATAAACATTATCTTAATATTTAAACAACTGTAGATAAGCTAAGAAAACAGCACTGGTTCAAATATTCCTAAACATGAAGAGACGCTTTTAAAAATAAAAAAAGGTTTGAATTATTTGGGGTATATCGGGTGTTTTAAGCTCAAGCCTTGGAGCACTTTATGCTAAGTTAATTTACCCAAATATATCCACACCAGAGCACACATCATCAACAGCGCTGTTAATAGAAACCTGCTGATCCATAACAGTTTTAGAGTTAGATGTTCACTTGGGGGCAGTGCAATATTTACGTAAATATCAGTGATCGATCAGAGGATTTGCAAGCCGGCATAAGGCGTTTAATTATAATTGCATCAGGATAGGTGTTGTGGTGGCAGCAGGATTTGAATAAGGTCACATCTCCGGCTAACCTTGCAAGTGTAATGCTATATTAAATGCCACTCATGTTAAGTGTGTTGAAACCTTTCTGATGCAGTCACTCTGTAATATAAAGGTTAAATTGAAAAATGTCCCCTCCTGAGCACAAAGCAAGCCATGATTGATACACCTTAGAAGGAAAATAAATGTTAACAGGCTTCCGTTTTAAACTCGCCACATTATGAGTGATATATATTCTAATAGAGTGTTTGGATCAAATTTAGTCCCACTTCAGATGAACGGAAAAGGTCAAACAGAGAGATTAGGGAGATTTGGAGAAGGTTAGACTGCACTTGTCTGACAGTTTGTTAGTATTCAGTTACATCTATTAAAATATGGGATTATTGTACCGTTTTGTTTTTCTATACCATTAATATGAATTTTCACATGACACATGTAAAATAGAATACATACTTATTAAAGACTTACAGTATATTTGAATGCCTTTTTTTAAATAATAGTTTGGTTATCACACATGAAACACCTGTTTATTTACACTTTCTAAATGTTTTATTCTTCACCTTTTCTGCTGTGTTTCATTTTAACATTATTGCAAAACTGGTGGATATTATTGAGATTTAGTCTGTATTATTTACACAATTTATTCAATATTTGATTTGATATCTGGTGACCTTTTTACATTATTTCACTATGGATTATAACAGTGAGAGTTCTCAATTAAACAATTGCCTCTTCTTTTTTTTTTTTTTTACTTTTTTTCTTTTTTACAATGTGCTATAGAATATTTTTCATTTTCTGCAGATTTTAAAATCTTGAATGAATCATGTGTTTGATATATAGGGGGAATAAAAAGTATCCTTACATGTGTTCTGATGTTCCAGGTGAGTCAGAGCTGGAGTAAGTGCAACTATGTCCTATAGTCATTCAGACATTCTATTGATGAATGACTATAGGCCGGTTGCCCTTACTCCTATAGATATGAAGTGCTTTGAAAGACTGATACTGGCACACATTAAAGCTGTCATCCCCACTGACCTTGACCAACATCAGTTTGCTTATCGAGGCAATAGGTCTACAGAAGATGTGGCCTCAACTGCTCTGCTCACAGCTCTGACTCACCTGGAACATCAGAACACATATGTAAGGATACTTTTTATTGATTTAACTCTGTCTTCAACACTATAATACCCATAAACTGGTTGGAAAGCTCAGCAATCTCAGTTTTGGCTCATCACTCTGTGCTTGGATAATGGACTTTTTAACAATTAGTTAGAATGTTAAGATTGGAGATCACTTTTCTCCACAACTTGGCCCTCAATATCTCAAAAACCAAACAGATCATTGTGGACTTCAGGAAGCAGAACTACTCTGCCCTATACATACATGGAGAAGAGGTGGTAAGGGCAGAGAATATATCAAGTTCCTGGGAGTTAACATTACATGCAATCTCACTTAGTCCATGGACACATCCAATTTGGTGAGGAAAGCACAACAGAGACTGTTCTTCATACGGAATCTGAAAAAAAGCACAACTACCTCAACAACTACTCATCAACTTTTACCACACTGTACTATGGAAAGTATACACTTCTACTTTGCCACAGTGTGATATGCCAGCTGCACGGCTGCTGACCGGAGAGATCTTCAAAGCCCAACCCACCCTGGACACTACCTGTTTGAGCTTCTACCATCTTGAAGACGTTATAGGACACTACATGCACAAACAGACAGATTGAGGAATAGTTTTTTTTCCATGAATTATGGCCTCCCTCATCTCAATTACATAAAGAAAATGTACATGTATTCATAAGTGAAAGTATGTATGTGAGGGTATGTATATTAAATGGATGTATGTATGTATATACAGTATATGTGCTGTATGTGTATAAGTATGTACATGAATGTATATGGGTGTATGTGTATATATATATATAGTGTATTTATTGTACTTAAATGTATTTATATTGCTTGAACTGCACATTTTCTATGTATATTTTGTATTTTGTTCTTTAACTACTGTTTGGATTGAGCCACACAAAATTTCATTGTTCATGTTACAATGACAATAAAGGAATCTAATCTAAGAAGCGGCCTTAAGTAATAGATTAAGTTACTGATTTATTGCCTTATACCAGCAGTCAAACAAAAATGGCAAAGATCATAGGATTGCTTTCTGCTAATTTAACAAATGTCATGGATATATTTTAAAATATTTATTTTTATATGTATCTTTAACAACTTTTTGGTCACCATAGTGATGTCTAGTCGAAAACTATTGGCAAAAAAGATTGGTATATATGTTGCAGAATACAAGAGCTATAGTGACACTAGATTGATGGATATACACCGATCAGCCACAACATTAAAACAACCTGCCTAATATTGTGTAGGTCCCCCTCATGCCACCAAAACAGTGCCAACCGCATCTCAGAATAGCATTCTGAGATGATATTCTTCTCACCACAATTGTACAGAGTGACCGTATCTGGGTTACCGTAGACATGGTCAGTTCAAACCAGTCTGGTCATTCTCTGTTGACCTCTCTCATCAACAAGGCATTTTCATCCACAGAACTGACACTCACTGGATGTTTTTTGTTTTTGGCACCATTCATAGTAAATTCTAGAGATTGTTATGTGTGAACATCCCAGGAGATCAGCAGTTACAGAATACTCAAACCAGCGGATCTGGCACAACCAATCATGCCACAGTCCAAATCAGTGAGATCACATTTTCCCCCATTCTGATGGTTGATGTGAACATTAACTGAAGCTCCTGACCCATATCTGCATGATTGTATGCACTGCACTGCTGCCACACGATTGGCTGATTAGACAATCGCATGGATGATTGCTGGTGCCAGACGGGTTGGTTTGAGTATTTCTGTAACTGTTGATCTCCTGGGATTTTCACACACAACAGTCTCTAGAATTTACTCCGAATGGTGCCAAAAACAAAAAACTTCCAGTGAGCAGCAGTTCTGTGGACATAAATGCCTTGTTGATGAGAGAGGTCAACTGAGAATGGCCAGACTGGTCCGAACTGACAAAGTCTACAGTAACTCAGATCACCACTCTGTACAAGTGTGGTGAGAAGAATATCGGGTTGGCGCTGCTTTGGTGGCACACAGTATTAGGCAGGTGGTTTTACTGTTATGGCTGATCGGTGTATGTGACACTAGATTTCAGTTGAACTACTATACAGCAAAATGTGGAAAATTCTGAAATCACCTTTCAATTCACCATTCCAAAGTCCACCACTTAAATGGAAAATAAAAAGAGAGTCCTAAAAACAAAAACAAAAACAAAACAAAAAGATGATTAAACATCCCTGGGAGGGCTCCAGAGCTAGAGTAAGTGTTGCCCAGAGGAGCATTTGCTCAGTCTATCAGTGATTGATACGGATCACAGACTGTCAAGGGCCAATGATACACATTATAAACAACATATGTAAACAACAGAGTCATTCAGCACGCCTGCAATAAGCAGGGAATGCTGATTACATTAACCCCATAGCTATGTTTGCGCATTTGTTTGGGAACAATACACTAACTACATATCCATGTCTACAAAATGATGCAGCACTAAAACACTTCAGGTGTGCATAAGATTTAGTTTTCCAGGTTTAGAACGTGGAATTGTGTCAAGGTAAACTGAACATGGAAGATCAGAATAAATATTTTTGCATTCCCATTCATTCCAACACTAATTGAAAAAAATCCACCACTTTTTTAGAAGATGAGAAATAGAGAGTGATGGATTACGGGAGTGAAAGATGCCAAATTTACTCTCATTCCCTCAACAGCTGTATTTGAAAGATTTTTAAAATTATTATTATTATATTAATTCCAGGGTAATATAACACAAATAATGTTGTACATGTACATTAAATAATTTTAAAAATCAAAAATAAGGAAAAATGTTGCTAGATTCATGTGCTGTTTTATTAGGACAAAAATGCGTCACCACTGTTTGTGAAAAGGGTCCATTGAAAGTCTGAACGAATAATTTAATCAAAATAAACTAGTGCACCCTGTTTAGCTCCTTTATCTATATGCTTTCCTCAGCTCACTACCAAATATTGTAAAGTGACTAAAATTCATGCAATATACAAAGCGACCCTTTCCAAGTGAGGATTGACTGTTTTAAAATCTTTTGATGAGATGGTGTATAATAATTTACATCTAAAATATACCTTAAACTCCTTTTAGTAATCACTGAATAATTATATACTCATAACTTACAGTTTTATCTATGCTTGTATTCTTATTTAGCAATTTTGCTGACATGAATCATTAATTGAGCAGAGCTGCCGACAAGAGCACTAGCACACAACACACTGCATGTGCATAATTACAAGCCAATTTGCAATATAGGAAAACTTACAAGACTATGCACACTACTGAAGCTTTAAAGTAATAGTTCACCCACAAATGAAAATGTTGTAGTTTGTAACTCACCCTCTTGTCGTTCCAAACCCAGTTGACTGACTTCTGTAGAATATATCAAAGGTGATTTTTTGAAGAATACCCTGACCATTTAATCGCTACCATGGCTCCAGAGGGCTTTGAATAATTGACCACTTTTATGAAACTTTATGATCCTTTTTTTTATTTATTTTTTCATTTTGTAGCTTAAAGGCCCCAGTCTTCATTCTCTTTTCCACATTGATAAGAGTGACCAGGATATTCTTCCAAAAATTCACCTTTAGTGTCCCACAGAAGAAATAATTCGCTTGGGTTTTTGGGTGAATTATTACAATTTCTCTCTTTTTTGAAACTGTTTCAACATCTGGATATTTACTGATTTGCATCCAATAGGTTCTCTCAGGTTGAATAGTCATGGTTACATGGTCCAGAAGTGCAGATTGAGATTTTGGGGCTCCAGGTGATGGATCACAGCTCTAGCTACACCATTAGCGGCTCTGAACCCAGGTAGAGGGTCCGGTGTGGAGAGTATGTAGTCGATGCTGAATTTGATCTCGGGCTCAGGTTTGCTGAGGGGTGGGTTGATTTGGGCTGGTCTGTGACTAGTGTTCATGGAGCAGAAAGAATCTGAATTCATGGATCTTACTGCAGCACCCTGATGAGTGTCCATGGCAACAAAGGGTTCGACTGGCTCCTTGAGGCCCATTTTCGAGTTACGTCTGCGGCGGCGACGGCGAAAGTTGCCATTTTCAAAGAGGTCCAGCATGGACTCGCAGCCTGTGGCAAATGTCCAGTAATTACCTTTTCCTTTCTCGTTACCTTCTGTGCGGGGCACCTGAGGAAAACACAGGTAGTCAGAATTGTAGACAGGCAAAGCAAAGCAAAATAGACTGATTACACTTAAGTTGAATGAAGGTAAAGTGGGACAGGTGGTAAAGTGGAACACTTAAACCTGTATTTAATATTTAATCATATTTCCTCTGTGTACTGTAGTGGAGATCTTTGGCTATTTAAAGATTAAGCCATCACATGTCATCACACTTATCTGACACTAATCTGTCATCTGTCATACCTTTATGAAACAGCTGTTTAGAGAGAGGTTATGGCGAATTGAGTTTTGCCAAGCCCTCTGGTTGGATCTGTAATAAGGAAATCTCTTCATGATGAACTCGTAGATTCCTGATAGGGTAACTTTGTTCTCTGGACTCTGTTGTATAGCCATTGCTATTAGTGCAATGTAACTAACAGAGAGAGAGACAGAGACGAATAAGAGTCAGAGATCATCTGTGACTTTAAAGAGTCTTGTACCCCCATTTATTAGGGCTGGTGTAAATAAAAAAAATTAAAAATAATATATATATAAAATAATAAGAAATAAAATCACACACACAATATTAATAGTATAGGGTACAATGGGGCTAAAGGCTCCCTGAGGTAAAAGGCTCCTTTTCAATTTAATTTTCTCTCAAAATGCTAAATAGCAACAAAAACTTCTACAGGACTTTCCTAAACACCTTTTTGTCACTATACGCTGGAAAAATGTCCTCTTCCATGAGATCATTGCATGTAATGTCTAAAGGTTGATAATGAGGCAATTTGATCTAACAGTTTCAGTTGTTGAAAATGTATGTAGCTCATGAATATCCTGGAAATTATCTAATTTATTTTGAGACTAAATACTTATTTGTCATTTAAATTTTTTTCAAGGTGATTAAATCAAACAATTTCCAATAACAGTCCAAAAAGTGAAAGGATAGTATTTGGGGTAAAAGACCCACTGTTGCGGGTGCTATAGGCTCCTATAAAACACGTTCCTTTTCTTAAGTGAGGGGAATAGATTTGTTCTGAAACATGTTAAAAGGGCCCACACTTCAATCTTAATGGAGATAAATTTGTTTATAGAATACATTAGATGTAATGAAATGTCAAAGGTGATTGAATTGAACAAGAAAATGTGCACCCTTTTCTGAAGTAGTTATTTCGATAAAGCATTATATTAATTTGTGACAAAAAACTTAACAAAAAACAACAATGTCTTGCTGTATTTGCTATTTGCTATATACTTTTGTACAACTATTTGCCCTGGTTTCTACACTATATCAATAACCCCCCTGTGGACTTTTTTTTTTTTCACACAGGTGTGGGGTGAAAGGCACCCTCCGACCTTTTTATTTATTTATTTAAATTCACAACAACCTTATGTTGTTATTTATTTTCACACAAATGATGTTGCTCCATCAATATTTTAATACAAATAAATGTATTTTTTTAATCTTGATACACTTTGAGACCAGAAAAAAAAAGCAGATTTTCCTTCAGGTGTGCCTTTAGTCCCGTGGCACCCTACATGCTTTAAATGAACACTGCATATTTTAGTAATATTGCAACAGCTTCCATGTTTCATCTTCAGTTCTTCACTGACCTAGACAGCATAAACTTATAAAGAATAATGAAATGTTACATTATACTGTATATTATTATAGTTGCATAATTATTATTATAATTTTATGGTACATCACAACTTTTAATTTGAAGTCAATTGTTGTCAGCATACTAAATGTATAATAATAGGCTACTAACAACAACAACAACAACAATAATAATAATAATAATAACAATAATAATAGTAACTGTAGTAGTAGTAATTACCTGTAAGCCGGTCGGCACACTTTCTTCTCTTCATCTGAGCCACATGAGGGGTATCCATCGCCATCATAGTTAAAACAGTTATAAGGATATTGCGAGGTGTCAAACATGGTTAGAAGTCCAGGAGGCAAGCCTTTATGATGAAATAAATAAGGCTCTAGCTGGCCAAGGCAAATGAAGCTGCTCTCATGAGAAGTGGGAGTGTGTAGGAACTCACCGGCTGCTGGTCAGATGCTGATATAATGGGCGTTCATGACTGGAACTACTGTAAACGTCGGAACCCGGGGCGTGATCCACAAACTACAGTCACTCATTCACTCTTTGATTCTGGGTGGTCCGGTCCGATTTAAGATTGGATGTTTTGTTTTGCAGTGTTTCTTTTTATAGTCGTATCCACTTAACAATAATTGAACGATGAACGAAACATTAACAAACATGCTTCTCGTGGCTGTAGTCTTAACTCTTTCAGGTTGTTTTTGTTTCTCTCACTAAAAGTTGTTGTGGCCCCTCGAAATGAATCACATATCTCTCGGCAGCAACTCTTGGCTTCTGTAGATGCGATCTGTAATGCGGCATAATAGCCATAAATTGTGTTTCCGTGACTAAAAAGGGGATGTGTGTTCAAAAGAACATTTAACTGGGCATATGAGGGACTGAGAAACGGAACAAATATCCCACGGCGCGAGATGTCTGTGTGTGTGGCCCCTTGATCTGAGACACAGATTCATCTCTCGGTTGGCGTGGACTCAGCTCGAACATTTAGGACTAAAATCCTTCAGAATTGCTTCGAAAGTCAGCTCTTATAGTCCAGCCAATTCATATTACGTATTATATAATAAAGCATATTATAAATAATATTATTAAGTAACTTCGCTTCGAACAAGTATTAGACACATTTTGCGGCTTTGATTTGTAATTTCAACAGGTGAGATTTTAACTAATATGGTTATAATCGGGAATCATTTTGCATTCGTTCATTTGAAATCACGTTAACAAAAGAGAATAATGATCAGACAGATATTTGGGTTTCCTGTCTGAGTGCACTGAGAGTGCGATCTGATTAGGGTCCCAGCGGAGTCCCGCTTCGTTCCCATGACGCCGTTTCCTCTGCTGGACCGTCTGCGGCCGCTCTGATTGCTGCTGTCCGATTAGTGGTCCCTGTCCCCCCAGACCGCTCTCAGTTGAATTTCCGGAGGACCATTAGGCCTACTAGGCCTCTGTTTACCCATGTAAGGTTTTCATCACAAATGCGAGTGTTTTTATTCTTCTGTAGCCCAACTGTAGACATATTTGAACTCCCTGTATTTCCTTGATGGACATATTAAGAATGATATGTTCTGAATTAAAAAGCACTTTACTTGTGGTGGTAATAGGGTGGAAACAGGTTATTAGTGTCAAATAATTTTAATGATCGTTTGTCTAAATATCAGCTGTTTTGGTTATTTTAAAAAAAATATATATAGGCCTATATTAGCTTTTTATAGATGTGATCAAGCTTCACCATCTAAGCGAGCACATGAGCACATTTAAAATGACTATTAGACTGTTACTAACAAAAGTAGGGGACAACAATGGAGACATGCCTTAATGAAAATGTGCTTATTTTTTCTCCTTATCACAAAATGCATCAAGATCGGAAAATTCCGATGTTTTTTATTGAATATTGATAGATCAACATCATTTGTGTGAAAAGTAATAACAGAAGGTTGTTTTGATTAAATTAAGTTTTTAAACAAGGTAGGGCGAGGACATTTTACTCCACACTTGGGGTTTATTGTGATGTTGTGCATAGAGACAAATGATATAGGTCAAAATTTGTCAACATTTGCAAAGACTTTTGAGACAGTAACAAGTAACAAAGATAATGCTTATTCGAAATAACTACTTCTGCAAACAGTGCACCATTTCCATTTCATCACATCGAAATACTCTATAAACAAATTAATCTCCATTGTGATTGGATCAGTTAATGTACGTCCATTTAAAAAAATAAATCTATTTGCCCAACTTAAGAAAAGCAATGGTGGCCTTTAGCCCCTTCAACCAGGGACGGATTAACGCATGGGCCTACAGGGCATTTGCCCAGTGCCTCCGGCAGCAGAGGACCCTGAGGATCTGCAGGGTATATACATATATATATATATATATTTTTTTTATTTGTACAAATTATTATTTTAGAGTAACAGAGCAATGTTGAAAAATTTGTTTTGAAATTGTTATTTATTAATATTTGCCAAATAATAATAAATAGGCCTTATGCTGCTAGTCAGAGCCCTCTGGCTTAGTGGTGAGGGGAAATAATTGCGTTATACGAGCATTAAAGGGATAGTTCACCTAAAAAAGAAAATGACCAAATTATTTACTCACCCTCATGATATCCCAGGTGTGTATGACTTTATTTCTTAAACTTTATTGCTTTAGAACACATTAATTTAACAGTTGGTGTGGTATGGATGACGTTTATGCTGACTGTCTGTGATTTTTGGAGCTTAAAAAATCGTATCACCATCCACTTGCATTTTAAGGACCTACTGAGCAGAGATATTATTCACATTTTCTTCAAGTGTGTTCTGGTGGAGAAAGAAAGTCATACACACCTGAGATATCATGAGGGTGAGTAAATAATAAGATAATGTTTTAGGTCAACTAAACCTTTAAGCAACACATTTTTTCAAAGTGGATTTATTTAAAGAAAAATAAAATAAAAAAGCAACTTGCTTCTTCTGTAGTTGCTATACAAAGCAAACTAGTGAGAGAACTGAACATTAATGACATTGTGGAAGACTTTTTTTGAAGGAAAGCAATAAAGAGAACCATCACATCAGCTAAAGCAAGAACACTGTTAATTTCTCTGAGCTTGTTGACATGTTGCTAGTTTTTAATGTATTGCCTTATGATTGGACAATCTGGAGAGGCTTTAAATCTGTAGTGAATACTGATAATAAATGTAATAGTACATAAGCCTGTTTGTTGTATTATCATTAAATAAAGCCTGTTTGGCCCGTCGTGTATTAGTGCTATTAAATTCTGTTTAAAGGGCATTCCACATGTAAACAATGCTGTAGTAAATGTGCTGCAACCGGTGTATCTTTGAATTCATTCATCAACATTACACTTGAAGAACGTCACAACGTGACGAAGATCAATCTTATTATATTGGAATGAACAATTTCCACACTGCATGTGCGCAACAGTACCTTTAAGATAAGTAGGAAAGATTTTTATCCAAAATAGAAATGGAACAAAATGGAAGTTCTTTTTTACTCTAAATCTCCACTTTCACTTTTACATCTAAAAGTCACATGTGGTGCCTGTTTAGTTTCACTTTCACATCTGAAAGTGAAAGTTAAAGTATAAAGTTAGGGTAAAAAAGTAATTATAAAAGGATTAATATTGTTTTGTTTTTCACCCACACCTATTATATTACTTCTGAAGATATGGATTTAAACACTGGAGTTGTATGGATTACTTTTATGTTTCCTTTATGTGATTTTTGGAGCTACAAAGGTCTCATTCACTTACATTGTATGGACCTACAGAGCTGAGATATTCTTCTAAAAATCTTTTGTGTTCTGTTGAAGAATGAAAGTCATAAACATCTGGGATTACTATCCCTTTAATTATATTATTATGAGCTAATATGAACCATGCCATATAACAGTCAGAGCCTGAACATATCCAAATAGCCCAATTGTAGCTTTGCTATAGCACAAACACAATTTTTTATGGTTGCCTGTGTTCTCTATCTGGTCATTGTCATTAGCCGGTTTAGATGATTGATCAGTTGGCTACCAGCGAGTGGGGTGTTATTGACCTGGTAGACCATCTTAGCTGGTTAGGGCTGATAGATCCACTCTGACCAGTAACAAACCAGCTACCATGTTCCAAAAAAGAGCTTGACCATAAGTTGATATGACCTTTTTTTCTGAATGTTTTATCACTTTTTATCACCAAAGACGTTTTTTAAAGAATTTAAATGAAAGAAAACATTTTTGCTAAAAAGTTTCAAATGCTGTTTCAATTTTTCTGATGAAAAAAAGGTCAAAGAAAAAGCAGTTCCCGTGTTCAGAAATGATCACTTAATTACCACATTGAAATGGTATTAAATATTGTTTTGATACATTTATATCTAGGAGTGTTCTAAGGCTGGTCAGTGGGCACCAATATACAGTAAAAAGGACGTTTCATTTTTTTCCACTTTGGAGTTTTTATTTCTAGGCATCAAATGCTGCAACTGATTTTATTTATTGATAAAAAAAAAATGTAATCTATGTATAAGACCATTTGCTGAATCTCTCAGTTTATTGCACTTAAACCAGGGGAAAAGTGACACAAAAATTCCCATTGAGAGACAAAATAAAGTACTGTAGCAACAAAAAAAGGCATACTGTAATCCTCCGTAAATGTGAAAATACTAACTGTACAAATAAAGGAAACAACAAAACAATGTACAAAATACTTGCCCAGCAGCAGCTATCCCCTCACTACAAATTGTACTGTCGCCATGATATAATAAACCACATTTATTCTGCTGATTACTCTGTTATCTACATAACCGAGTTTTCAAGTATTTCTATAATTGCACAGGCACTGGATTCACATAGTATTTACACAACTTTTTCAGCAGTTATACAAATGTGTTTTGTAGCCCAGCAAAGAATGCTGAGAGCTTTACATAAACACCCAAACTCTCCCCACACTGAAATAAAAAGACACTTAATGTTATAATGTACATGCAATGTCTATACATACACTGGAGCATACAGTATATACTGTACAAAATAATACTAAGAAAATATCTCAATCAGCAAAACAAACACGATCTTTGTGCTACTACCGATAACTCTGGGCAACTATAAATCAATTAATAGTTTTTACAAACAGATCAGCAATTCTAATATAAATTCTAATGGATAAAAGAATCCATTGTAAAGTTTGAGGCCAATTAAATGCTGAATCGTGTTTTTCTAATTTGATAGAAAGATTTAGAAAAGGTATAGACTGCTGTATCAGCATATGTATAGGACTAGAGATGGGTAAACCAGCATTTAGACCTATGGAGAATCAGTCATATACTCCTCTGAGCACATTAAAACATATTTTGTTTTTGTGTCAGTTTAATAGCATGACAATTTTACAATGATCCATACTGTAGGTTTATACATAATCAGCATCACTGTGCCCCTTTAAAGTCTAAATTTTTGGGTCAAATGTGGTAGAAATGCAGCAATCACACTGTTGACAATGTTGATTATTGATATTTGAATAACACTTTTTTCTTTTCATATTTGTTACTACATTTGATGTGCAAGTAAAGAGATTAGACTAAGCAAGAATTATGCAAGGTGTTAAATGCTTAGGATGTTTTTCTGAAATCCAATAAACTGTCAAGATTTCTTATACATACTACTCATCGTTACTGATCTACTTGCTAGCACAAATACTGCAACTCGTTTAATGTACTACACTGAATCTACCTCTTTGATTTGATGTATAGAAATGAAAATGGTATGAGTGACATGTTGAAGAATAAATATGAAACTCAATAAATAAGCTCTGATCATCTATAACATTGCAGACGGGGTGAATACTTTCTGGAGACAACTCACCCTTCACTCCAAGCTTTTTGTCTTTAACAAGGTACAGTAAAATAAAGTGAAGTGAATTGATTTTTGAATGCACAGTTCCTCATTTTCCTCACCATGAAGAGAAACAAAATACCTCATTTTATGCAAAAAACATATATTCAGACGTCATTCACATGTACTGCGGCAAAAAGTTTGGGAATCTGTCATTCCTCATTAGTTTGACCTGAAATGTGAGTAAAATGTTATCTTCTGTTTCTGCTAATACTGAACCTTCAGCCAAACATTCACTGTAGAAGTTGATCTGTCCCGCACATCAGCACATTATTGATACCACTCATTAAATCTCTAAAGTTTAAATAAAGTGACAGCAAATACTGAACCAATGATGTTCAAGCATTTTTCATTATTTATTTTGATCCTTTAACAGTGGTTCTAAACTGGTTTTGCTTCAGGACCCAGATTTTACATTAGACATTAAGTAGGGACTTAACACTTAAGTCCCTACTTAACTTGTTTATCCTACAACAAAATTATCCTTAAAATCAAACATTGAAAGTAATTAATGTTAAGCCCACTAAGGACTGCAAAGTCCAAAGCAAAAAGTAAAATGATTAAGATGACGTGGGTTGAATAGGAACATTTAAAATTTGGTAAAAACAACATTATAATCTGTGCAAATCAATGGGGCACTTGTGGATGTGCCCAGTGAGTCAGTTTATTATCAGAGATTTATTATTGTTATACAATTTATTTAACTATTTGTATTTAGCTTTGTGTTCTTCCTGCTGTTCGTGACCCAAAACAGGTCTGTAACCCATTTTTTGGGTCGTGACCCTCCAGTTGAAAACCACTGCTTTATAACACTTGTTGTGACCTACAGTATGAAGCTCAGTTTACATTTAAGATTAAATTAATGCAGGACTGCAGATCACATTCTCTCAAACTTTCTCTTTCAACTGTGTATCTTTATTTAAACACATGGTCCATTGGTTGAGGAATGAGTCTTTGGAATTCACTGAATTCAGAGTTTATCAACAAGAGCATCTCTTGCAAGACGTTCATGGTCTACAGAGCTGTGGTGGGACTTCAAAGGACCCAACAGGGCCACCTAATCAGTCTGTGCCCACTACCTCTGTGGGACTGTGCCCATGTCATCCTCTACTACATTGCTGTAGCCCTCCTTCTCAATGCAGCCAGCCAGTACCTGGAGCACCAGGCGCAACCTGCGGTCCATGGCCTCTAGGTGAGGCCTAATGAGGATCGGCAAGAGCGTGTCTGTCTGGAGACTTTCTTCCATCAGTGCACTCAGTTTGTACTCCTCCTTAGCCAACAGCTGAAGCCTTAAATGGGTGGACTTCTTCAACCTGGGTCAAGCAGTAAGTCAGAATCACTACTAATACCTTACAATACTACACCAAACTTTTAATCATTAAAAATTTGTATTTATTACTTTATGTACATTAAAAATATCACACAAAATATTTGGAAATACTCTTGCAGTCAGATGTGTCATGCACCTCTTTAAAAGACATGAGACAAAATAAGACATGACCGAAGCATAATTTTTTCCCAAACAATTTCAGTTATTTTACCGAAGTATTGTAAAGTTTTTGTTTGGCGTGTAAGGGGACACAGAATCATACGTATCCATTCATCCATATAGGTATATATATATATATATATATACCTATATGAGAGAGTACTGTTTTAGGCAGTTGTGAAAAGTGAGGATGTTTTCAAAAATAATGCCATGGAAAAATAAAATGTAACAACTAACTTCATACAAATTGCAGTAAATTAAAAATACCCATAAAAATCCATATTTGGTGTGAAAATGCTCTGCCTTTAAAATAGGGTATTAAACCTTTTTCAAGGTTGTTGGTAGATAAGTTGTTCCAAGCATCTTGGAGAACTTGCCACAGTTTTATGTATTTAGGCTGTCTCACTTGATTCTGTCTCTTCATGTAATCCCAGACTGATTCAATCTGGGATTGCAAAGTATTGTATGTTTATATGTATATACCATATATAATTTAATATATTTATAAGTTCAGATAGCAATTTGTATATATATATATATATATATATATATATATATATATATATATATATATATATATATATATATATATATATATATATATATATATATGTGTGTGTGTGTGTGTGTGTGTGTTTTATATTACAATTATATATATAGTAAAATTGCTATATGAACTTATAGTTATATTTTCATAAAACTGAATTTGTGTACAAGTTTCAAATAAATATAGTGGGTAAATGATAACAGCAAAAGATCTGTGGAATGTGACTTCATTGGACTGGCCAAATGTGGTTGTGAATGGGTTATATAATCATGCAACTTAACAATTAAAGACGCAAACCATTTTTGGTTTTTGAAAGTTTGAAATCTATTTTGGTCGAACATTTGGTGGGGCATGTGCAACCTCAGTTTAAATGGCCATGACACTTCTGCTTGCAGTGAGATGACAAATTTTTATAATAAATTCTTCTTTGTTTCGAGTTAATACTAACCTGCAGCATTGACTCAAAGGCACCAGTATGGAAAGCTCATCATGAGAATGTTTACCAAAGCTGAACATTAAAAGATAAATAAGTTACATTTCAAAATGTAAACAGCACATTAATAATGCATTTATAATGCTATATTCAATTGTTATATATGGTACTGCGAAAATGCATCCCAAAAAGTAATGTACTGCCTTACCCTCTTCCATTATCAAGATGAATAATGAAAGTTTCATTTCCAAATTTTTCAAATGTCTCATAATGATGACGATCCATATTTCCTTTGAAGAAATACAGGACAAAAATAATGTACACCATAAAAAGTTAACATTTATTACAAAAATGCCTTAATTGAATTATGACTTCAACTTAAAGTGTTTACATACTTAAGGGCTCACTTCTCTAAAATCATCTTACCCATGAGGAAATCAAATATGGTCATGTCCATAATGTCGAGCAGGCGAGTGCCGCTGTCATAGGGTGGCGTCTGCTTCACCTCCTCGCAGTAGTCTGGATCCACCTCCCATCTACAAACACAGACCTCATTAGTTTACACTGACACACACACTCTACAGAGAAAAACAACACAGCATTTATGCATGTCACGGTAACAAGAGGCAGGGGGGTTAGCTTGATAATTAGAGGCTAAACTGGCTGGTTAGAACTGAGTAGGTGCAATGTGTTGCATGTTTAATATCCTCCCATTCAGTTAGATCAGCGTCTGTCTTCCTGATACATGTTGCACTATATTTATAGTACCGCAGCCCCTACTGAGTGCACTCATTCGGTTTGTTATGAGGGTATACAGAGAGTAAAACCTGAAATAAATAAATGTTATTTATTTCAAAAAATATTTTGCCGTGAATATTTCAGCCTTTTTATCAAGGCGATTCTGGGATTTCAGCTTTAGGGAGCCTGAGCCCCTCATAAAGTGAGATAAGGGTGAGACCAGTGTGTTTGGATTAGACTGTCATGTTTTTTACTGATAGTGTGAGAAGTGTGATACCTTGCTAGAGTAAATTATTTCTTGAAAGTTTTGAAGGATCGGTGCAATAAGGGGAGAATTCATAATTCAAGCAATGTTTTTAGTAAACATGAAGAGGGATCAGATCACACAAAGATCACACAAGAGATTTTTAGGGGGGCACAGATGCACGATACATGGGCTGAAACCCAACTTAACAGGGATTAGAGTCACTTATGATCTAAATGAATTATCCCTTTAACACGGAGATATATAAAAAGTTTTTTTTATGCTTGGATTGTCTTATTTTTTTTAAATAAACATAAAAGACCCTTTGCAGATCGGACTGGTTATTTGCAATCCTTGGTGTTCTTGCATATGTTCTCATTTCTTCATCAATTTTATAAATAAAACGAGAGCTGTGTGGTCCTCACTCTGCTTTCTTGCGCTTGTGATAGGATCTCCTCCAGGGATTTCTCCAGGTCCTGCGCTTGGCCAAGGCCAGGTCTGGCAGAAAGGCTGCTAAAGAGCCCTCGATCTGGTCAGGCTTCCCACACAGAGCGTGTTCAGTAGAGCAGTAGTAAGAACATTCACCGTAAAAGCAAATGTTATTGGCTGAAGGGATAATAGATAGTAAAAAACAAAACACAAATGATATATACATTAAAGGTCAAACAAACCACCTTAAATTTATGTTACAGAGAGTTCAACACATTTAAATGCTGTGTTTGCTCTTAAAAAAATGTGCATTTAAAAAAAAAATATATAAATACATTTCTCAATTTCAGCCCATCAAGGAGAGTAGTTCCAATCAGAAGTCTTAATAGTCAATGACTTTAGAACAAACTGCCCCATCTGCTGGAATTTTAGAGTAGTGGGAGAAAATTACAGTTGCTTCTGATTAGTAATGAGATAAGTTCTGTTCCAAAAATGTTTGGAGATAAGCACAGAAAATATAAAGCACAATTTAAGATGACTGAATAATAAAACAATTCTTGCTTACATTCCTGTACAGAAATTGTTATCTTGCTTGGTTAAGCATTATATAGACCAATGGTGGGTCCAGTTTAAGCCAGTACATTGATTTAATGGATAACTAAGATGGGCGTGGTTACAGACAGACTCACGGGAGAGCTGAATGGTGGTTGGTAAGTACCTGGTGAAATGAAAAATGTTCTCCACAGTTTTTTGTCACGGGTCACGTCTCTGATCTCTTTGGTCATATTCACCAGTCTCCCAGCCACTGGCGGCACTCGACGGAAATCCAAGATCCTGTTGATGAATCAATAAGACATGGATATATATATATATATAATATTGATTTTGCAATCAAAATTATTCAACCCCCCTGACCAGCAATACATTCTGGTGATGTGAATTAAAACACATCAACTAAAACCTCAGTAAACAGTTTTTAAATGAAAGTAAAAAGTGTTTAATGAACATTTGAGTGATTTTGAGAATGAAGAGTTTAGTTTACCAAAATGTTTAAATAAAAATAACAAATTCTCTCCCCAAATGTCATGTCAAAAATATTCAACCCCCAAAGTCAATCATTTGTGGACCTTTATCCTTAATAACAGCAAATAAATGTTACAGGCAAGTGTTCTCAGGCTTCAAACATCTCTCTATTGGAATTTTTACACATTTATCATGAGTAAAATCTTCCAGCTCACTGGCATTCTTTGGTTTCTGTGCTGCCACTGCTTCCTTGAAATCCCACCAAAGTTTGAAATGGGATTTAATGATGGACTGAAAGGGCCATTTAAGGACATTCCACGACCTATCCCTGAACTAGATTTTGGACAACTTGGATGCATCCTTGGTGTTATTGTCTTGCTGGAAAGTCCAGTGATCACCGAGCTTCAATTTACACACTGATGGCATCACATTTTTCATGCCAAAATGGCCTGATCTCTGAAAGAATCCATGGCATCAGTCACATAGTCGTGATAGCCGTTTCCTGCAGCTGCAAAACACCCCCATAACAGGACTGACCCACCTCCATGCTTGAATGTGGGGATGAAGTCATTCTTGTTATCTCCTTGTCATCTTACTCCAGACGTACTGCTAACCCATGGGTCTAAAGCTAATTTTCAGTTTAGTGTCATATGTCTATAAAACCTTCTTCAAGGACTCCACAGGTCTTTCCTAATTACTTCATGAATATTCAGTCAACTGGAGTCAACATTTCCCTTGGAGAAGTTTTGCTTTCTTCCACACCCCAAGAAGGTTGTTGTTGTACCATATTTAATGTTTTTTATTAATGGTGCTGCCAACTTTGTCTATTGGAAATTGAAGTGCCTTGGAAATGTAGTTTTAGCCATGAACTTTCTTGTGTAATGAAATAATCTCCTCTATTATCTTTAGAGACAGTTTATTTGTAATTGCATTTTTTGCATAGAAATACATTTTTGCTTACTCTGCTATAAAACCATACATGCCATTGCAGTTTGATGACTTAATTTAGTTTTAAGACAATCATTTGTTTAGCCATATATATTTACAGAAACAGCTACACGCAATAGGGGTTGAATAATTATGACATGGCTGTTTTTTTTAATCACTGCTATTTAAAATATTAGATTATATATTCACACTATGACTGAATGTGTCACTCAGTATCAGTGTTAAGATTTCCAAACAATCCTTTTGCAAATTGAATAGAAGCAGAACAATGGTGGTATGGCCCACACAGAGCCCAGATATCAACATTATTGAGTCAGTCTTGAATTAAGACTTTAGAAGCAATTACGAAGCAATTACGACAGCCTAAATAGATAAAAGAACTGTGGCAAATTGTCAGTGTCAGATTAAGGTACTCTGGGAGTTGGAGTTTTGTTGGGCCCAGCCAGTCGTCGAAGCAGAATGTTCTTACCCTATTACCATATGCTATACAGACACATTTCGCTGTTGTGCACTGTCTCTGTGTTTACGTCAGCTTTATTTTTGGCTAATGTGGGCCCTCTAGTGGCCTGGGCCCCTGGGCACATGCCCGTAAAACCCATTGGATGATCCGCCCCTTCCAAGAGGCTTGGAACAATGTTGAAAAACTATGCAAGTGTACCTAAGATAATTATTTTAAAAGCATATGGTGATTACACTAAATGCTGATTTAGTGTTTTTATTTTAACTACATTTTGTACAAAGTTAATTCATAAATAACAAATATTTATGGCATAATTTTGGAAAACATACTCACTGTACAAAATTTTTCACAACTGCCTTAAATCTTTTGGACAGTAGTGCATATATGACAGAATCCACTCAAAGCACAACATTGATTCAATCTGCAGGAAGAACCAAAGGTAAGATTGGTAATATTTTCTACCACTAGAGGACGCTCAAGTCATATTACATCAAATACATTTTAAGCAACTTTTTAATAACAAATAGATACCCTGTCTGATTTTAACTTGCAAATAAATTCAGCCATATATTTTTTGCTGAATTGAAAATGTACTGAAGTAAATCAATAGCTTTAATTAGAAACATTAATCTGTTTTACTTTCATTCATTCTTTCTTTCTTTCTTTCTTTCTTTCTTTCTTTCTTTCTTTCTTTCTTTCTTTCTTTCTACAGCTTGCTGGTATATTTGTATAACTGATCTGTGTAAGTACTCTACCATCTGCTCATTCATGTTTTAGACATTCACCTTGTGTGCTGCATGTATGTGAATACCTTCTGCTGAAAGAGCAACTTAAAAAAAATAATCCTGAAAAACAACTAATGGACGGGGGCCTAAGGGATAAAAGCACTTGAAGCTTCTAATTGCATAGACATGCTGACAGAGATGACACAGAGAGTTTGTGTGTAGAAGTGTTCTTCTCCACTCTCTGTACAATACATTAGTCAGAGGCAACCATGGGACAAATGAAAGCTCCTTTCAAACCACTCTCCTCCAATACTGTCATCTTCCTTAAAGCCACACTACAATGAGCATTTCCCATCCACTAAAATCAGATAATTAATGGTAAAGTACCTTGTCAGATAAAGCCGTGGTGGGCTTGTGAGGACACAGAGGCCCACTGGGTGATGGTGCTTTAAAATAGAAATAACAACCTGCACTTTTGCCTAACCCAGATGAACTTTATTTAGAAAAGAAGGCATTTTTCATGCGTCTTGGTTTGTGCTTTCTACCCACATGCATGCCTGTGTGCACCGGGTGGATTTTACTCCCGGCCAGATGTTTAGATGTAAGCGAGGCAGACCAGGCCCATCTGGGCCAGGCCTGCTGAATAATGATATTGTGCCCAAGACTCACGCTGGGTTCAGTTTGACGCAGTGCTGGCCAGTACCGGGGTGAGAACATCACTGAATTACACTGTAACACACCATCCGTGTCAGGGACTTTTTCAGAGCATTCACAAACGTTCAATCAAAGTGAACAAATGAAGGGAAAAAGCTGAGGGTTTAAATGATCTATCATTGTAATAATTCATAGAGTAAATATTTGTTCTTTTAATTTGACAATGACTTGAATGATTGCGATGGTTTACTAAATAAAGTAGTGTTACTGAAATCTGAAAATTGGAGACAATTTGGCTGTTGGCAATTATTTGGGGTCTATAATTATTTCCAGAAATATGTAGAAGACAAATTTAATTGGAGGGACATTCAAGCATATATGTGCCAGAAGCTGATTGGGTATCTGGGTTTGTTGGATGAATATAGATGCACTGAAAATAGGTCATTAATTGCATTTTGGATAAGAAATAAACATGGAATAAGTAATATCGAACTTGCTGCACGAGTGTTGTTGTACTGAATATCAGCATGATCACAGGTAATCAACGCTATGCTAATATTTGGTACAACAGCATGGTTGTGAGTGTGATATTGTTTTTATACAATAGTACTATAAACAAAAACTTAATATTGAGTAACTTACAGTTCAGATGCAATATGGACAGTCATTTTGTCTATTTTTGATCTGCTAAGCAAAGTTTTGATTAGCTCATACTTATGATCGAATAATTGGTGTGCTGATATTCAGTACAACAGCACTCTTGCTCATGTGATTTTGATTTATATAACAGTTCTATAATTGTTCCATACTTTTATGCCCTATTCAGGTAGGATTACTTTTATAAGGGGATGTTGGGTAATATAATAAAAATGTTCATATCATTCATATCAGCCATTTTTCCAGACCTTTTAAAGACTGTCCCCACATTGGTAAAGATAACAGCATCTTTTTCCTTCTATAAAACGGCTGGTAAAATAACCACAGGTTACATTAATCACATGCAAATTGATATATTATAAGTGTAAATATTAAACAATCTCCTGTGAAAAAGGAGTTTTCCAGAATTTTCACACTTTTTTTAATATAAAGGCCTTTACAAAAAATCCAGAGTTCGGGCAAACTGGGTGCAATCTTGCCACAAATTTTCCATTAATTATTTTCACGTTAAAATGAGCTTGTGATTGCCGCAAATGCTTGCCAGAAGTTTGCAACTCTTCACTGGTAGTGGTGAACCAACAGCAAACCTTTGGTAACAATGGACAATGTGAAGCAAGTTTGCCAAAAAGCTCATTTGCATGTGAATATAATCAGTAGTGAATTTGCGACAAGTTTGTGGAAAATTTGCCTTGAACTCATGATTTCTATAAGGGGTGCTCCTGGATGCTTTTTTTTTTTTGGACTTTCCTAAACACCTGTTCCCCTTCTGTCGCTCTCTCCACGTTGTGTCAGAGAAGCGACACTAGGGGTCTCTCTTGAGCGCCGATATTCACCTCTGGACTATGAAAAAAGGCCAATGAGAGTTGGCAACCAGTATTTGCATGTCCCGCCCCCGGACATACGGGTATTTAAGCGGCGCAAATACGGGAGTTCATTCAGAAAATTTCTTCGGAGCCGATGGTCGTGTCTGCAACTGCTGCGTGTACACACCGAGTTCCTGTTATCCCTCTGCTGCATGCTGTTGGATTCTACGGCGCACAACAGCGGCTTTCTCCTGTTTGCACGGCTGTGCATTCCTGCCCCTGGGTGCATCGACAGTGCAGAAGTTTTTTCCCTAAAAGAGTGATTTTATTTAAAAGAGTAATTTCCTCTAAAAGAGCAAAACACAGCGGCGTTGAACGTCCTTTTAAGGACGCATCTTTATAAAGATGCCCTTCCGCCCCTGTGTTGTTTCACTTCCCGTTTTTCCCGGAAGTGCTCTCTGCTTCCGACGGCCACAGGCGCTGTCTCGTGTGTCTGGGTAGCGATCACACCGAGGCTGCGTTTGTGGATGGTTCATGTTCTCACTGCGAGATGACCATGACAACGTTGCGGTCGCGGCTTGCTTACAACCGTGAGCAAGCCACTCCAGCCGCCCCCCGTGTTGCTCCTTCTTCCCACGGGATTGAGGACGATGCGGCTGGCGATGGAGGCGATTTGGGGATGGCAGCGGGTGCAGCTCCGCCGGGTACGCCCCCCTCGGACCACCCGCACCCCAACACGCTCGTTGATTCCCGTCCGTGCTCGAGGCAGTGGTGACTCGCCTCACAGCCAGTCTGCCGACCCTCTTGCGATGGAAGCAGATGAGCTCACCGCGGCATCAGAGGGCGGGTTATCTGATGCTGAGGACTCCCCTGGGCTGCCGCTTTCGGGCCTGCACACCCAGGCTGAGGCTGACGCACAGATGACTGACATGCTTTCCCGGGCAGCCGACAGCGTGGGCTTGGATTGGAACCCTCCATCCTCCCCACAACCATCACGGCTGGACGACTGGTTCCTGGGGTCTGGGCGCCGCTCACAGCCTCGACCCCCCCACGCGGTCCCGTTTTTCCCGGAAGTGCCTGATGAGCTGACGTCTTCGTGGAGAGCACCCCTCTCCACTCGCCACATCGCCACAGGCTCGTCCGCCCTCGCCACCCTCGACGGCGGAGCGCGCCATGGGTACGAGGCGATTCCCCAGGTGGATAGGGTGGTTGCGATCCATCTATGCCCCGGTACCCCTACCACCTGGCGAGGTCGCCCCGTACTCCCTTCCCGGACCTGTACAGTGCCACGGGACATGCCGCTTCCGCCCTGCATGCCATGGCTCTCCTGCAGGTCCACCAAGCCAAGGCACTACGCGACATGCACGGGGGTGGCCCTGATCCTGACACGCTGCAGGAACTGCGCTCAGTGACCGACCTCGACTGAGAGCGACGAAGGTCACAACACAAGCGCTCGGGCAGGCGATGGCCACGCTAGTGGTCCAGGAACGTCAACTGTGGCTGAACATGGTCGAGATGCGTGAAGCCAACAAGACTCGCTTCCTCAATGCCCCTGTCTCCCAGTTCGGCCTCTTCTGCGACACCGTCGAGGACTTTGCCCAGCAGTTCTCCATGGTGAAGAAGCAGATGGAGGCCATCTCTCACATCATGCCTCGCCGCAAGCCTGCCGCCACGGCCCATGCCCTGTCTGCTCACCGAGGGCGTCCTCCCGCGGTCAGAAGGCAAGCCCCTGCTCCGCCTCAACCCGGGCCCAGCTCTCAGCCCCAGCGTCGAGCAAACCGTGGGAAGCGCACGCCCCCTGTCTCACGGACCCCCTCGAGGACCCGGAAGGCTCCCAGGCGCTCATGAGACAACGCACCCAGAGCCCAAGACGTTAGCTCCGGAGGTGGTAAGACCGCTCCGTCCCCCGGTGGAGGGCCGGGAGGAGAATCCTTTGTTTTTTCATTTGCCGCACCCCCTAACACGGGCTGCGGTACCCAAATTCTCAATAAAAGAGCTATTTCCTTTGTCTCTGGGACACATGGCCCGCAAATGCCGTTCTCACGGCACTCTGCTTTCAGGCGTCAACAGTCCCGGCTCCATGGACGCGGTGTCCCCGCCTTCAGCGCCACGACTGTTCCCCGGCCGGCCGGTTCAGACGAGTCCAGAGGACGCCAACATCAGACCTCCTCCTCAGTCACGAACCCGCCCCCCCGCCGGGTGCGCGGAGCAAGGTAAGTGCTTTGAGTTTATTCTCAGCACCAGAGCCTCGGGACGCCACGTTGCCTCCCGACGCCGCGTTACCTGTTCCGCACCGCTGCGAAGCCCCGCCGGTACGTCCAAAAACCCGTCCCCTTGGTGCCCCTAGCACGGAGTTTAGAGGCGTGGCTTTCACTGCCCAACCCGTCACGCTGGCTGCACCGGACCATTCGACTCGGTTACACAATTCAGTTTGCCAGGTCTCCGCCCCCCTTCGTGGGCGTACATTTTCCCGCAGTACACGGCCAACATGCCCTCTCCCTGCACGAAGAAATCGCCTCCCTTCTATTAAAGGACGCAATAGAGCCTGTCCCTCCAACCGAAACGAAGAAGGGTTTCTACAGCCCTTACTTCGTTATACCCAAGAAAGGCAGCGGCTTACGACCGATCTTGGACCTGCGAGTTTTCAATCGGACCTTGTCCAAACTCCCGTTCAAAATGCTCACCCAGAAACAAATTCTATCTGGCGTCCGGCATCTAGATTGGTTCGCAGCGGTAGACCTGAAGGACGCGTACTTCCACGTCTCAATTCGCCCTCGACACCGCCCCTTCCTAAGGTTCGCGTTCGACGGCCAGGCGTATCAGTACAAAGTCCTCCCCTTCGGCCTGTCTCTGTCCCCTCACGTCTTCATGAAAGTCGCAGAGGCAGCTCTTGCCCTGCTCCGAGAAGCCGGCATACGCATACTCAATTACCTCGACGACTGGCTCATACTGGCCCACTCCCGAGAGTTACTATGCGCACACAGAGACCAGGTGCTCAGCCACCTCAGCCGTTTGGGGTTTCAGGTCAACTGGGAAAAGAGCAAGCTCTTCCCGGTCCAGAGCATCTCTTTTCTTGGTCTGGAGTTAGACTCAGTCCCAATGACAGCACGTCTCTCCAATGAGCGTGCTCAGTCAGTGCTGAAATGCCTCGCTTCCTTCAAGCCAGGCGCCATGGTCCCGCTAAAACGTTTCCAACAGCTCCTGGGGCATATGGCATCCTCCGCGGTGGCCGCGCCGCTGGGGTTGATGCATATGAGACCACTTCAGCACTGGCTCCGGACTCGACTCCCGAGATGAGCATGGTGCCGCGGCACGCACAACATAAAAGTTACCTCTGCCTGCTGCCAAACCTTCAAACCCTGGACAGACCTCTGCTTCCTAAGGGCAGGAGTACCCTTGCAGCAGGTGTCCCGACGCGTTCTGGTCACAACCGACGCCTCCAAATTGGGTTGGGGCGCCGTATGCAACGGGCGCGCAGCCGCAGGCTGGTGGAACCGAGGCCCGCTGCGCTGGCACATCAACTGCCTAGAGCTGCTGGCTGTGTTTCTGGCCCTGCAGAAGTTTCTCCCATTAATTCGGAACAAACACGTCCTAGTCAGGACAGACAGCACCACGGTCGTAGCCTACATAAACCGCCAAGGCGGAGTACGCTCCCTACACATGTCACAGCACCTCCTTTGGAGTCAGCAGCGACTCAAGTCACTGCGCGCCACTCACATCCCCGGCAACCTCAATGTGATAGCGGACGTGCTGTCGAGACAAAGCTTGCCTGGCGGAGAGTGGAGGCTCCACCCCCAGTCGGTCCAGCTGATTTGGGACCGGTTCGGCAAGGCTCAGGTAGACCTGTTTGCCTCCCAAGAAACCTCCCACTGCCCGCTCTGGTATGCCCGGACAGAGGCTCCCCTCGGGGCAGACGCATTGGCACACAGCTGGCCTGCGGGGCTGCGCAAGTACGCATTCCCCCCAGTGAGCCTTCTTGCACAGGTGCTATGCAAGGTCAGGGAGGACGAGGAGCAAGTCATTCTGCTAGCCCCTTACTGGCCTACCCGGACTTGGTTTTCGGACCTCACGCTCCTCACGACAGCCCCTCCCTGGCGAATTCCCCTGAGGAAGGACCTTCTTTCTCAGGGACGTGGCACACTCTGGCACCCGCACCCAGACCTCTGGAACCTCCACGTCTGGCCCTTGGATGGGATGCGGAAGATCTAGCCGGCCTACCACCGACCGTCATAGATACAATCAATCAAGCCAGAGCCCCCTCTACCAGGCATCTCTACGCTCTAAAGTGGCGTCTGTTCGCGGACTGGTGTTCTTCCCGAGCCGAAGACCCGCAGAAGTGCGCAGTTAGGTCAGTGCTCGTGTTTCTTCAGGAGAGGCTGGAGAGGAGGCTGTTCCCCTCTGGCGAGCTGACTCCCGTGTATCCCTTAGGCAGTCATGGCTGCCTCGGTTGCCGTGCTGTATGTTCCCCCCTCTATGAGGCTGGATCCACCACCGCACCGACTTTTCCACACAGGCCCTAAGCAGGCCTCTGATGGTTTTGCCACTTAAACTTGCCTCCCCTCTCGGGTAGGCGTGGCCTCCGCAGGGTCTTCTCCGCCCTGAATAAGGGCAAAGACCCCCTTCCCTCAATGCGTGTAAGGGCCCCGGCCTTAGTTGCTCTATGCGAGAAACATAGAGAGAAAAGAGGCCCGGCCAGGCTTGGCCCGTTCCCAGGTTGGCAGCCAGCACCTTGTTCCCTCCAGGGTAACGATAAGGAATCCTGATGGCTTAAATGGGGCATTGGGGAAGGGTACGTGCAGCCTGATACAGTTGGTCGTCCTGCACGTAAGAATACCTGCTCGCTCCTGTATCAGCAGTTCACGTACACGGCTCAGCGCATGGCACTTTTATAAGTGGACCCCTAGTGTCGCTTCTCTGACACAACGTGGAGACAGCGACAGAAAGGGAACGTCTAGGTTACGTATGTAACCTCCGTTCCCTGATGGAGGGAACGAGACGTTGTGTCTCCCCTGCCACGTCGCTGAGCCGAGCCACTGTTGTGGCCGGACCATTTCCGGCTCCTCAGAAAAATCCTGAATGAACTCCCGTATTTGCGCCGCTTAAATACCCGTATATCACTATAAGCAGGCATTGTTGGATGGAGCTCTATTAGTGATCAGATACAGGCAGATGGGTTTATGTTCCTTCATAGTGATTCTTTTTGGATTTGGTCTTTTATGAGTGTTAAACTGCAGGTTTCAGGCTGCTTACTGCCCCAAAAAACATTCACAAACTGTACTTTCACACATACATGTAAACACAAGCTTAAACGTGCTGAAAACATGCAGAACACACCACAAGCATTATGTGCAGTCACACGCACACTAAACATTCTTATGCCAACAAATGCTGCCACAGAGATACATACTGCATGTTGTGGGCAAGCAGTTATCAAGCATGTATTGCACCCTACAAAAATGTATTGTGGTAGTACTATGGCACAGTGATGGTTTCAAACAGTAATATACAGAATACCATGGGATTTCATGTTCAGTACCATAGTAATTTTTTGTAAGTGGCATTTGATGCATGCATACATACATACAGTATATACATGCAAAGACAAATAAAAATGTGTAGACTTTAATGACATTTATGGCTCCAGGTAAGTAGCCCGTTACCTGTCTAGATGATATGCTGCTATCTCTGCATTGTGCCTCTCGAAATCGGAGAAGTAGAAGAAGTCGGGGGGTGTCTCCTGCTCCCGTGTCTGCCTGTAGACAAAGGTTAATCTGATGTAAGCCCCTTTCATCAACAAAGCCATAATCACAATCCTAGCCCTTGAAACTGAACCCACCCTCTAAAGAATAAAGCAAAGTTTGAAAGATGTCCCTCCATTTCTTCTAGATTGTTGTGAACTAAAATGTATTTTCTTAACATTGATTTTAATCAGTGTGGCTCTCAATAACATTATAAGGAATTCTAGGAACATGTTAGGAACAAAAAAATGTTACATGGGAAATGTGCACTGTCCTTACATAAATGTTACATAGTTCCGCCCACTGTGAAATCTCATTGGTCCATAATTCTGCTCTGCAAAACTGTATATTAAAAAGTAGGCACTGATGTGTTGTGGAGGCGGTCAGATGCAATGTCTACCACAGTGTGACATTTCAAAATGTGAAGGAAGTAGAGAAAAGTCGTTTTGGCACCTTGGTTTCAACAAATGTTCTTTTTTTAATAAGAGGGAAGTTTTGAATTCTGAAACTGATAGTGTGTTTTTTTTTGTACAATGACTGAACAGTAATATGTCAAAAGATTAAGAACACATTTTTCCTCATGTAATGACCCCTTTTAAACATCAAGTATATTCTGATTGGCCATTTCACTTTCGGTGGGGACACAAAAATTGCTTGTCGCTTGAAACTTGTCACTTCATACCTGGTTAGAAGGGCATGATTGGCTTATATCTTGGCTATACAGAACATCTTGTCAAAATATATGACATTTAAATGAGCACTTAAAAATAGACCAAACAACAATAAAAACTATATTTTTTAATCAATAATTGTAGGTCAATGGAGGACAAATCAATTCCAGACAAGCATCTTTTCGCAAACAAGAGCCAGAAACTATTTTTATCCACCAGCAGGACTTCATACGGTCCTGCTGAAATGATTTCAGCAGACTTCATTTCAAACATACTTGAGATTTCTCTCTCTCCTCTCTTTCCTTCTCTCCCTCTGTCTGAATGCTGTCCAAATGTCAGAACAATTAAATCCAGCTGGGACCTCCGCTTTCTCCACAGTCTTAATCATGTACAGTAAGAAGACGGTTCCAAACAATAACTTCTCTAGGAACCGAATCTTGTCACGCCCCAGCGTCTTTCTGGCAAAGCGAACAGCCTGAACCAAAAGCAAGGTAACCATGTAGAGGAGTGCCAGCTCTGTGATGGAAACAGATCCTATCTTGGCAAAATCAGGCATTCAGTATTGTCCTCAGCTGGTGGCAGTCGTTCAAGGCGCAGCTGTGAGGCTGAAACACTCACCGATCATTAAATAACACAGCATGAGACCTGTCAAATGAGAGTCTCCAACTATACATTCTTGTGCCGTCCGCTCCTCGAAGCCCCGGATAATATCACTCGCTCGCCAACTGTGAACCTCTTTTCAGGCATGAAGAGAATTAAAATGGATTTGTGCTTCTGCCGGAAGAAACAGGCCTACTTCTGCTACGAACCCAAAAGTGTCCTCGCTGTGAACCCGTTGGACCCTTGCCCTGAGATGCTCAGATGTTCCACTGACAGAGAAGACAAAGCATGCACGCATGTGTGAGAATGGACCAAAAATTTGTATTGCTTTACCTCGCAGTTCCTGTATCCTATAAGCTGCATCAGTCTGTTCTCACAGCAATGTTTATATCTCAGTGTCTAAACTGCAAAAAAAATATTCAGTCACTGAGTTCACAATCACTCAGTTTTTTTTATCTTGTTTTCCAGTAAAATTATCTAAACATCTTTAAACAAGATACATTTGCATGAGAAGCAAAATTACACATTGTTCGACATCTGGTCAAAAGGGCAATTTGCTTTCCTTTTTTTTTATTTTAATTTTTTTTTTATTTCTCTGAATGCAAGTCTTCATATGTCATTTAAATTCTCAAGTAAATGTATCTTGTTTTAAAGGGACATTATACACTCTGTCATCATTTACTCACCCTCATATTGCTCCAAACCCATATAACTTACTTTCAATATTAGATATTAGGACGAATTACAGTCTCAGTCACCATTCACTTTCAATGCACATAAAAAAAGAGCAGCATCAACATATTTTGAAAATTTTGTATAGATTACTTTTATGCTGCTTTTATGTGCGTTTTGGAGCTTTAAACTTCAGGCCACCATTAACTTGCACTGAATGGACAAACAGAGCTGAGATATTCTTCTAAATATCTTAGTTTGTGTTCAGCAGAAAAAAGAAAATCATACACATCTGGGATGGCATGAGGCATGAAAATGAGAAAATAAAGGTTTTTGGGTGAACTATCCCTTTAAATCACTATTTCTGTAAACTGGACCAGCCTGTTATTACAGCAATTATAATACTGTATCTCACTGTCAAAGGCACTATGAATGTACTATTATGTGTTTCTGCTGAAAGAAATAGGCCTACTTCTGCAAACAAACCCAAAGTGCTTTTGCACTGAACATATTGGACATGAGATGTTCATGTTTAAGAAAATAAAGTGTGCACAACTGTGAGAGAATGTACCACAATTTGGCTTTGCTTTAGTTTGCAGTGTCTGTAAACTTCATCATACTGTTATCACAGCAATTATCATTCCTCAATGTCTAATGCATTGCAAGTGTAATACTATGTCTCTTGTACTTATTGAGCACCTCCATGCCCAAGCACTTGACCCTGGCAAGGCCTCCACTGCAGTGACAGCACTTAGCATCTGCACAGATACGCTTCTGCACTACACTACAATGCTTTTCATCAAATATGATTTCCATCAAGGCAATTTCAGTGTTTAACATCAAGACTATCACACAAATGTTCTGAACAAAAAAAAAAAATAGGCTTTTAAGTGTCTCTGAGACAGCAGATGATGGCGAAAGCCTCCATGGAGTGTTCTGTGGGTGGAGAACCCTAATCCCCCTCCTCTCACGCTGGCACTCCAGACAACCTTGTTAAGCTGAAGCTTGAGAGCTCTCATTTATTCCTCTAAAACCCCAGAGAGACGCGAGGAAAACAACACTCAACTGGCTGTTGGACCAGAAAATTATAACAAAGGAAAGCAGACACAGGCCAGCCTGTCACAGGGTCAAAACAATCCCTTAGAAGGATTTGGTAAAGCTTTTAGTTTCTTACATAGACACGAACGACACCTCTGAGAGAACAAAAATTCCCTCTGTATTAGCAATAAGAGTTTATGAGGTACTAAAAATAAAAACAAACAAAATAACAAATGGGTTAGCACAAGAGACAGTTCGACTCTCTCTGTGTGGGAGATTTAGAGCTTAAAGGGATAGTTCACCCAAAAATGAAAATTCTCTCATCATGTACTCACCCTCATAATATCCCAGATGTGTGACTTTCTTTCTTCTGCAGAACACAGACAAAGATTTTCAGAAGAATATTTCAGCTATGTAGGTCCATACAATTCAAGTGAATGGTGACCAAAACTTTGAAGCTCAAAAAAGCACATAAATGCAGTATAAAATAATCCATACAACTCCAGTGGTTAAATGATAGGTGCAGGTGAGAAACAGATCAATATTAATTCCTTTTTTACTATAAATCTCTTTTAAAGCTTTATGTCCTTTTTGCGATTCAAAGTTCTGGCCACAATTTACTTGCATTGTATGGACCAACAGAGCTGAAATATAGTTTTAAAAATCTTTGGTCACACTTTATATTAGGTGGCCTTAACTACTATGTATTCTATCTACAAACATTAAATACATACAAGTTTATATATTTACTGTGTAACTATATGTTGTTCTGCGAAATTCCCACATTTGCTGCTTCTGAGGTTAAGGTACGGGTAGGTTTAGGAGTAAGGTTAGGGTTAGGATTAGGGGTAAAGTTAACAGTAGTAACTACACATGTAATTAAATGCAAGTACCTTAAATGTAATTACAATGCAACAACGTGTATGTACATAATAGGTGCATCAATTATAATATGTATCAGTTAAGGCCACCTAATATAAATTGAGTCCTGTTTTTTTGTGTTCTGTTGAAGAAAGAAAGTCATACACATCTGGGATGGCATGAGGGTGAGTAAACGATGAGAGAATTTTCATTAAACTATCCCTTTAAGGTGATTTTTTTCCATTCTGTTTTTTCAAACATGTGTTCAGTGGATGTGGTTCACCATAAAAGATGCCATCTGAACAAACTCTTAAAGACCCCATGAAATCGTTTGAGGAGCACAGTTTTATGATCCTGGGTTAATTTATTTCCTATTGAAACAGGACGTTTGGGCATTACATATAGAAGGGATCATATATAATATATATATATATATTTTTTTTTTTTGCCCCAAATAGCCAATATTCTTTAGTTTACGTCACAAACATGAATCCTAATTTTACCACAGGCTTGTCACTTGCAGGTGGAGGGACATTGTCATTCTAAAGGGCATTTGATTGGAAAGAATCTGTGTAGTGCAAGATGATTCATCAATATTTTTGGTCTGTTTTTTATTTATTTTTCCATAAGACTCAGACTGTACATTTTAAAAGCATCTGCTAATAGTACATTTTGTCAGCATTAAATGAATAGTTCACCCAATAATGATAATTTGCTGATAATGTGAGTTTCTTTCTTCATCAAAACAGAATTTAAGATTTTTAGGATTTCAATTCAGACCTCCTTTAAACAATGCATGTGAATGAACTCCATTTTTTGACGGTCCAAAATGCATATTTAGGGTGCATCAAAATAATCCACATGACTGAACACAAACTATTGATTATTTTTTAGAAACAAAACAATACTTATATACTTTTTAACTACAAATGTTCGCTTCCATACATCTCTGTGACGCATGCTCATGAGAGGTGTATTCAGGCTCAAATAGGTAGGGGTTGGGCGAAAAACTTCATCTCCTCAACTTTTCTAAAATCAAAATCCACCGAAATCGTGTTTGAAATTGTTTTGGACTGTTTTGGTTTGTGAATGGCGCTTGGTCTGTGCAAGTTTCTCTTGTAAACAATGACGTGCTTCCTGCCTCCTCCTCCACGTGACCACTCCCAAATATCGCGTCATCCCTCTCAAATATTGTTTTGTTTCTAAAAATAATCAATCGTTTGGGTTCACAAGTTCACATTTGTCAACTGGAGCCATGTGGATTATTTTATGCACACTAAATATGCATTTTGGACCGTCAAAAATGTTTTACATTCACTTTCATTGTTTAAAGGAGGCCTGAAATGAAATCCTAAAAATCCTAAATTCTGTTTTGATGAAGAAAGAAACTCAGATACATCTTGGATGGCCTGAGGGTGAGAAATGATCAGCACATTTGAATATTTGGGTGAACTACACCTTTAAGGAGTAGACTATCTTACAGATGTCCTTAAAGTGTTTGGTTACAGATAAATTAAAATTGTGTTGTCATATCCTCACCCTCATATCGTTCCAAACCCATGACTTCACAGATGTTGGGGCCAGGGGCATCGGACTGGGGGGGTAAAGGGTACCGAGTACCCAGGGCCCGAGGCAGGGGGGGCCCCTTAGAAGTCAGTTTTCTATACATACATATTTGGTACGGGGGCCCAGCAAGATGGTTTGTACCCAGGGCCCAAAATTTGGTGCTATGCCCCTGGTTGGGGCCCATTCATACCGAATGCATTTTTGTGTGTCCACGCTCTTTCAGCATCTCATGTTGAAACACTGCATTTTTTAGATGCCATGTCAAGCTAAAAAAAGATATGAAATGTTTAAAAGTGTTTTTCAAGACGCATGCATTCTGTTATATTTGTTGAGTTTAGATTTTTTAGCACAAGATTGCATTCAGCCTCAACGGCCCCTTGGGCAGAATATTGAGAATTGACAGCCCCAGTAATCTTATGGACAAAAGATGCAATGAAAATAAATAGTGACTGAGGTTTACATTCTGCCTAACTTCTCCTTATGTGATCTAGAGTAGAAAGAAAATATGGGTGGAACAACAGAAAGGTGTGTAAATAATGACAGATAATACATTTTTAGGTGAACTATCCCTTTAAATGTAACACACTAAAAGCAACAAAACTCATTTGAGATTTTATGAGGTCTTAAATGACATGCACGTAAAATGGCATGCACTCCAATAAGCTCAAGATGGGCATCTGGCATGTGTGTAACATCTTAAAACTGACTCAGCTGAGAGAAGGATGTCTTGAGTGATCAAAATTTGCTGAGGGTGCTCTCCATTACTCTTGCTAGATGGACAGGTTATCGGCACATACACACTGCCGCACATGCTCTGATGGTCATAGCTATACGTAACAGCTTGCCTTTGAAACAATGAAACAGGAGTGGATGAGAAAACTGCTGATAGACAAAAGTGCAAAAGACAACCACAAAAACTGAAACATCAGGAAATCACAAAGGATCAAACTAATGAATCAAAAAGGACACAATATCTAGGACACTATTTCCTGACAAACACCTTTGTTGGCTTTACACTGAACAAACACTGAAAACAGCAAATTCATCACAGAGCCTGATGGCTGCAGCAAGTGTGTTGGTCAGTTTGTGATGGTGCTAGGAGACACAGCAATGTTCAAGCAGACACTTGGCCTTAAGAGAAAAACTGTCGGATTGAGAGCTAAATTTGTTCAATTCACAAGATATTTTCCACAAGGGCCACTCTGTGACTTTTAAACTGTGAATGATTATCAAATGGAGCATTGTTTAAACTGCAAAAGCATGCTGAGGTGAACTTTGGAGCTAATATCATGGTGTTGGGAGCAAACATTACAGGAGGAGGGTCCAGGTGGAGAATAAAGCTGCTTTCTGTGGCCTGTATGTGATAACAGGTAACAGGTAATGTCAAGAGGCAGCTCATTTTACAAACTTCAGTAAGCATAGTTTCTCAATGTGCTGCAGAACATGGACAAAGAACACTATGTATGTATCTTGGAAGTTGTTGGAGCTGGAAATGGCCATGAACGCGCAGAAATGGGTGTGGTGGTGACGTAGTGGGCTAAAGTACATAACTGTTAAGCAGAAGGTCACTGGTTCCATCCCCACAGCCACCACCATTGTGTCCTTGACCAAGGCACTTAACTCCAAGTTGCTCCAGGGGGATTGTCCCTGTAATAAGTGCACTGTAAGTCGCTTTGGATAAATGCCAAATGCATAAATATAAATGTAAATGCTGGTATAGGTTATATTTAGTCATGAACAAAAAACTTTCCCTCCCTTTTGTAAATGTGAAACAAACAAAAAAAATACCAAGTTTGTCTAAAGAGACGTGTCAAAACAAAAGCTGGTGTAATATTTCTCTGTTTGGAAATGTAAGTGGTTAATGCTTTTCCATCTCTGAAGGGCAACCTCCCTTGAGTTAGGACTGAGGCCAGCCCATTCCTCCTCGCTGGCCTAGAAGTGCTACTAGCAGGTCAGCGGGGATGTCTGGTATTTAGTGTTACATCTGGCAGCAGCGGTAGAGCCGTTTATTGGTGGTAGGAGTGAAAGAGGAGGCTGATGTCGGCCTTGAGCCTGCTTTATGTGAGGAGATATTCAGCCATGCTGTAAAAGTTCCACAGAGAAACACTTTTATTCCCTGTCTCCTTTCTGTCTCTGGATGCTAGTTTTGCATTGGTGTTGTTTTTAAACTCTGACATCCTAAAGCACATCCGGGTGTATTTTTGTATGTGCTTATGCATGAGGTGAGAGTATACCGAATTTTTCTACATATTGAATGTATGTATTTGAATGTTATAGCCCTATTTTAAGAGTGCTATGACTTAAGTGCAGCAATATGTCAATGGGGATGGTCATGATGAAGTTTTGATATTTTAGTGCAAGCATGTGCTAAGTCTAGGCGCAAGTGGTTGGTGCAACCGAGCGTTTATGGGCTGGATCAAGTGCACTTTAATTCTGAAATTCTTTCCATTATTGCAACATTATATTTTCCATTTCATGTCAAGCTACTTCAATAAATGAAGATAGTCCATTCACAAGAATTAGGTTGTGTAAATGAGCTGTATGTGATGCATTCGCCTGTGCTACTGTGGACCATGACATATGTGTTGTATGTTCTCTATCAGCCTCTCTCGGACTGTTGGCTCTCAACAAACTCATCATGTCTAACCTCATTAAAATATGCTTTTCTTCTCTCCCATTGTTCATTGTTTTGTAATATATATTTGTTTTATGTTTCTCTGTTAAATGTTATATGTTTAATTTAAGTACAGCGTTCTTGAGCTTTGAAAGGGCACTTCACAAAATAAACTTGTCATTATTATTATTATTATTATTGATCTACTGACACACAGATCATGGCTAGTATTAAAAGTGATCAATAGCTCTTTGATTTCATCTGATGGTGGAATCCCCAACTTGCAAGTGCTGGAACTGAGTTTCTAGACAGGTTTCTCAAAAGTCTAAGCACAATTACCTACTTCTCAGGAAAATAGCAAATTGTGCTTTGCGTCACTTCATTAACACACAATAAACCCAAAGTTTGACCACATAAATCCACAGTTAACGCAAACACTCCCACCCACTGCCACGAAAATTGTGCTAAGAATTAGCATTCTTATGAAAATTGGTGTCCTTTTTGATCACCGTTTTGTGGTCCGTTCTGCATAATGCGAACTAGCCGATCGCTAGTATTACTACTAAAGCTAGGAAACTTTAAATTGCTTTAAACGTACAACTTCAGCATTACGGTTCATCACAGCTGAGAGACACAACAGACAGACTAATTACACAATGGATGCTGTTTAAAATGGCGGAGGACATTGCGGTTTCTATAGTGATCGAATCTGTGGCAACCGCTAAATAGGGAGAAATACCCTCGCTTGAGCGCTTTTTTTCCACTGACCTCTGCTTGGGTCTGGGAACAGGTGATTTGCTTTCTTTTATTAGTGACCAAGAAATAATGCTAAATTTTAAATATATCTTATTCATTCTTATATTTCTGTTTATTTCCAGGTCCCTGGTTTTCAAAGTGGTTTCAGTCTTTTGGACCCCACTGTATTTAAAAGCAAATTGTGTGATCTCTGTGCAAGTTGTGGCACAGAACAGAATTGTTAAAATAATGATTGTTTCCAAACTTGAGCAACTCAAACAATCAGCGCAATGTTTGGAAAGTACCACACTGCCAAAGTGCAGAAGTTAACCTACGAACATCTTAAAAATTGTCAATGCACATTGAACTGAGATATGAGGAAGTAGTTTAACACTGAAAAAAATTACACGCTTCACATTCAATTTCAGTTATTTTGTTTGTATTTCGCCCGTGTCTTGTCTTTCACAGTTTCACAGCTGTGCTCCAGGGTATAAGACAGAGCTGTGTGAGCCAGCAGTTCAAGTCCAGCGAATGTGAAAAATGACTTGACATGAATACGAGACCACGACTCGAACAAAACAATAACCCTTAGGAACAGGCTGCTTTCTGTATGGAGCAAAAAAATTGCTATGGCTAGGCTGAAAATAACAACAGATCCTTTGCAAATGCAGGGCTCAAAAATAAGGATGATGTAAGACATTTTCTGGCTAGTTGACAGACTGTCACTTGCCATATCTAATCATTGCTTTAGTTCTTACATTCCATTGATCTTAATATTCAGATATTTGCTAAAAGTTTGAGAATGTAGGGAGACCAACTTCATCCCCAGACAGGTCGCGGCTGTTCCCCTGGCAAACACAGACACACATGCAATGCGGCCACATGCATCTCTCTCTCTAACTGACGCCTCCGGCTCCCCTTTATCCCGCTCTCCTGCTGATCAGCTGATTCAGTGCCGGCCGTGCATCATCATGGCCCGGCCACGCCCTCCTCCTTGTTACAGGGAGTTATCATCATTTATAAGTTATCATTAAAAATCTCCTCTCCTCTGGAGAATATTAAAAGGTTTTTTAACTTCCGGAACCAGATAGTTGAGTGCTATAGTGCTTCTAAGACAAGCATTGTTCTTCATAAAATTACAGAATATGAGACTCATACGTAAAAAGACAATTTACTAACAGATCTGGACTGCACAGAACACCCTGGCGCTAACACACAAAATAAGAGTGGCAGAAAAGGAGAAGAGATGAAGAGAGAGAGAGAGAGAGAGAGAGAGAGAGAGAGAGAGAGCAAAATAAAAGAGCACACAGTAAGCTGACAGATAGGCAGGCCTAAATAAGCGAGACCACAGCATCAGCCTCTCATGTGCATCATCCCTGTAATGGCATCGTGTAAATATTCCAGCCAGATCAACAGGCCATAAAGAGGAATCCATCATCTGCACATAATCTCTGACAGATTTACTGGCCCGGGCTGACAGGCTTCCCTGTATGATAGCACGTCTGGAATAACACCCCCTCCCAACCCCACATGCATCAGCACACGCAAACACACACACACAGGCGCACACACACTTGTTGTGTTTCCATGTTTTATGGGGACTTTCCATAGACATAATGGTTTTTATATTGTACAAACTTTATATTCTATCCCCTAAACCTAACCCTACCCCTAAACCTAACCCTCACAGAAAACTTTCTGCATTTTTACATTTTCAAAAAACATAATTTAGTATGATTTATAAGCTGTTTTCCTCATGGGGACCGACAAAATGTCCCCACAAGGTCAAAAATTTCGGGTTTTACTATCCTTATGGGGACATTTGGTCCCCACAAAGTGATAAATACACGCTCACACACACACACACACACACACACACACACACACACACACACACACACACACACACACACACATAAACCCACATCACATCTCCCATCTGACAAGTAAATATGATGGCTGTGCTATCAGGTTAAAGAGTGCAGTGTGTGGAGAGTGTGCTCTCCAGCTTGCTGTGGTTTGTTCAGGGCTTTCACACGCTAAAGCGGCTGCTATTATGCATAACTGGGGTTAGAAGATGTATCAGCAACTCGCTGCTTCACATTTTAAGTGGAGGAATAGTAGGGGTGTGAATTGCCTGGGTTACTACAATACAATATTATATTATATTGTTTTATGTGCTGAGATGCACAAAGTATTTTGATGAATTGCATTATAGCTTTTTAATTTGACTGCAATAAGACTTTTATGTCATGCAGGGCTATACGTGTACTTTTTTTAGGTGGTAGCACAGGTGCTAGAGATCAATTTTGTTTTATTAGCACAACTTATAATTTATTAGCACTCAGAAGAGTGCAGTAGAAACTGTTTTATTGTTTTTTTAATAAGTTATTTATTACTTGTTTTTTTAATCTATGACTGCTACTATTTTGATACAATATCATATTTAATGATTTTTTTATTACAATACAGATAAATCATGGTGGTGCTACACCCTTGTAATTTATTTGACTGGCCATTTGACCCCACCACCACAGAATATGTATTTCCTTCTTTCCTGCTATATATATATATATATATATATATATATATATATATATATACATGCAATACTTAGATTTTTTATAATTTTATTAACATATTAATTGTAATGGTTTAAGAATAGACCAATGAAAAACACAGAACCAATTTTATCCTTTTGTGGATGAAAGTGGGAGTGTTTGGGAAACCTGAATATTGTCTATACATTTATTGAATTATTGATAAAATTACAATAACAATAACAACAACAATAATTGTATTAAGTATGATAAAACAAAACAAATATTTATATTAACAATTGTTATAATAATAATAATATTTAATTTTAAATTAGAAAAAATTATATAGCAACATGTAACAATATTTCAATAATAATAAAAATATCTCTAATAATACAATAATCATTGAAATGTTTTAAAACACTGCAATAGGGTTTTAGTGAAACTCAGGGGCCACAGATGCTCTCAGAAATGTCTTATTTTCCCCTTATCTCAATTCTCAAATTTAAGACATTCAAATTAATTTAAATGTCTTTGATTTCATAATGAGCTTGAAAATACAATCATGTATTTCAAACAGAAAATAGTTCCATCCTTAAGAGGCAGTTGTGACGCCTCCTTTCTTTCAGAGGACGGCAACCACTCTAATCCAAACAAGCGAAATAGTCAGGGACAAATGACTCTGCCCTGCAGGTCTGCTTGTCTCTTCTCACATGGCTGGTGATTCCTCTCTCATTGGGTGGGCGACCTCACTGTATCAAACCTTCACTCCTTTATTCATTTTAATTAAAAAGTAGATTGTTTAAGAGCAGGTTTATGGGACGTTCGGCCATGAATGCCACATAGGGGACTCTGATGTGAGGGGTGAATTCTGGTACCACGTGTTGTAAAATAGAACCATGTATCTGTGAACAAGGCTGTGACTCTGTCAGTCTCTATTACTGAGCTTTATCACTTCTGCTCGGCTGTAAAACCTTGGAGTGGGTTAATGATAAAACGCCAAGTTGGGGCACATGATTTGTAATGATCTACAATCAAATGTGACAGTGCATGTGAACAAAGAATAACAGTCATAAAGCCAGATGACAAAAAGAAAATCAAGATGTTGAATCACACTGCCAACATGTCTGTCAACATGACCATTAAAGTTTAAACATCAAACATCTGGTTGTCAGTTTTTTATGAGATCATAATTTTTATATGTATTTATTTTAATCTTTAGTGCAGACTGATTTGTGCAGTACAGGAGTTCCAATCACCTTCATGTAATTGGAATTGACCGCTCCATCTAAACAAATGCATTTCTGCAGAAAGAAAGCAGCTGCCATTATCATTTATAATTACAACAACTGAACCTTGGGACCGGTGAGTATTGCTCATTGATTTCCAGGGCTCAGCTATGCGTTCAAGGCAAACATGTCCTTTTCATTGGTTATATAAATAGAACGAAGCCCTGACAAGGTCAATGTTAAATGCATCATCTGTGATTTCATAATCTTTCCACTGAAAAACAATGGTTATGAGGTTAAAGTATTTTAACACTAAACTACAAATACATATATAATACAGATTAATCATTTGATTATCATAATAATCACAATTTGTTTTCCAGAATGTACTGTATATTGTACATATAAATCTATGCCCTTTTTTTTTTTCTAAAAGCACTGGGGCTTGTATTACTGGATCTATATGTATGTTTTGCATAGTTTTAAAATATCACACTGTCAGGGGAAAAATATTTTTTATAACAGATATTCTATATTATTATGTTTATGTGAAATGTTGTTGCTTTGTTGCTTGGCAACTAGGAGCAGCCTACAGTTAGGCTAATGAACTATATGTATTAAATGTCTGTTGATGCTTTTGTATCCTTGTTTTAATATTTCTGTCAAACCACTGGGTTTTACATCGGCACTCCTACAGTATGTTATTATGATATGTGGTCTGGCTTGTGTCTGTAATAATATTTCTTATTATCTTAATATCTTACAGTATTATATCTTACATCTTGTAATATCTTATAGAAAAACTATATGCAGTGTGAAAGTCTTACATACAGTGCAAAGGTTTTAGGCAGTGAAAAAATGTTGTATAGTGAGAATATTTTTTTAAAATAATGCTACGAATACGTTTTTAATCAATTAACTTAACTTTAGCGTAGTAAACATAAAAAAATAAAAAAATAAATATATATTTTTGGTGTGAGCACCATATGCCATTCTCCTAGGTACATTTGAGTACCGTTTTTCAAGGTTGTTGGTAGATAAGTTGTTCCAAGCATCTTGGAGAACTTGCCACAGTTCTGTGTATTTGGACTGTCTCACTTGATTCTGTCTCTTTATTTAATTCCAGACTGACTGTTGAGATCAGAACTCTGTGGGGGGGTCATACCATCTGCTGCAGGACTCCTGGCTCTACTTTTCTATTCTATTTGTAAAAGAAATGTTTGGAAATCTAAAAATGATATATCCTATTGTCACACTAAAGCAGAAGATCTAAATTAATTAATAATCTTAAAACAAATGTTTTTTGTGAAGCTTCTAATGTGCATAAGACTTTTGTACAGTACTTTGTACATTGTAATTGTACAGAGTATGCAGTATACAGTATATATGCATTCTCAGCTTTGGCAATCAGTCATGCAAATGAAGCCATTTTTAATTTAACCTCATATGTTAGGGCTTTGAATGTTAGAATTTTAGTAATGAATTATCTAAATGAGGTTAACTTATCTAAAAAAAAAAAGGAGCATAAAAAATGACACAATATAATGTTTCCTGAACCATACATAAATTCCATAATAAAAAATACACACACACACACATTAAGTATGTTTTTTCCTACCATCTGAGCAATTCAACTTGAAGTACATGTAACTTTGACTTTTTAAGAGCCATGTCAAAATGGGGCAGTTAGTGTGCCTTAACAAACCTCACAAACAGCGCAGCCATAGAAAAAGTGCAAAACAGAATGCAGGGATTTTGAGACGTGATTAAAACGTTTGAACTACTTTTGACTTGACACAGCAACCTAAAAATGCAGCATTTATGATGCTGCTAATCATTGAGAAGCTCCAAAGGCGCCCTAATGCACATGTACATAGGCCGACAGACAAAAAACAAGAACTGATTTATGTACAATTATATGGGAATAAAACAAACAATACTTTTTCATTCATGAATAATAACATTCATAAGTGTTAATATTCTCCTGGCACACTTCACAAAGCTCTGAATGGAAAGCTGTGTCTTTAGATGTTTTACAGATTTACAGTACTAAAGAGAAACAAGCTAATTGCTTTGCCTATATAGCAATTACCAATAATTAGTCAGGCTGAGTCATTCATTTTAGAATGGCTCTCTGTACACCTCACACACCTTAATTGTCTCTCCTCAGAATGAAGCTTCCCTCTGAGTACATGACATTTCTCTACCAACAGGGAAGCAATGCAAATGCCAACCCAGGTAACGGCAGAATAACTGCTCAAGGGACTAGCAACCCTAGAAAACTGAAGCCTTTATGAGAGGACGTTTTCTGTATTATTAAAAAAAAAGGCAGCCACATCAGCCCGTGTGTTACAGTGGGAGGGAACTCTGGGAAAATCCTTTTACGGCGGCGAATATCTGTCTCCAGCATTAAGTGTTATCTTCTGGCAGAAAAACAACACAGAGTATGCAGCAAAGCAGAGTCAAAAGCAGAACGCAGGATATGACAGAGCATCTCTGGAGAAGGCTTTACATAATTTATATCCCATATTCCTCCTCCTCTCCTAAGGGGCATTACCAGGAATTTCTGACATTCCATCCCAGTCTAATGATCATAAGCCACTGTGTGTATATGAGTGTGAATGTGTACTGTATGTTGTGAATACTTGGGCATGGAATAAATGTGTGTGTGTGTGTGTGTGTGTGTGTGTGTGTGTGTGTGTGTGTGTGTGTGTGTGTGTGTGTGTGTGTGTGTGTGTGAATTTATCACTTTGTGGGGACCAAATGTCCCCATAAGGATAGTAAAACCCGAAAGTTTTGACCTTGTGGGGACATTTTGTCGGTCCCCATGAGGAAAACATACTAAATTATAAATCATACTAAATTATGTTTTTTGAAAAAGTAAAAATGCAGAAAGTTTTCTGTGATGGTTAGGTTTAGGGGTAGGGTTAGGTTTAGGGGATAGAATATAAAGTTTGTACAGTATAAAAACCATTATGTCTATGGAAAGTCCCCATAAAACATGGAAACACAACAAGTGTGTGCGTGCGTGCGTGTGTGCGTGTGTGTGTACACGCTGTAGTGCAAAACATTGGTTAATTATTTGCAACAATGGAGGAGTCGACTAGATAGGCCCAGACATAATCTGAAAATGTTTGCAGCCTAATACAGTGACATTTGCCATTCACTTTTAATGTAGGTAAAAAAAGATGCAATGAAAATGAATGGTAACTGAGGCTATCATTCTACCTTACATCTCTTTTGTGCTCTATGGAAGAAGAAAATAGTGCAATAGAAGGTTTTTAAAGTCCCAAAAGTAATTCTTTGTGTGACAGTTAAAGGGTTAAAATATCGCCATCTGAACTGTAAAATCAGTTCAGCTTTACTGATGTGAGAATGTTAATTATTTGCCTATCAGCAGCGCAGGCTTAGATCACCGTGTACTGAAAATGCCTTAGAAAATCACACGTCTCCTTTGTGAGGGTAGGGATTAGCTGAAGATGGCATTCTGAGAGCTTTTCAGTGCTTTACAGGCATTTGTATCCCACTCTACCTTTCCCTTAATAGGATAACCCTGACGTCTAATAAAAAGCACATCATTTGTGCCATTCCAACACCTGCCTCAGCCACGCAGCAAACGCAGCCCTACGGAGGGCAGATACACAGACGGGCGGGTTAATGATGACACAGTCAGAGTGTCAGGGTGCCGAGGGCACTCTATTCCTTCATATCACATAGCTGCTGGAAACAGCTTAATGGACAGGATCCGAGGCCAGGGCGCAGTATGAGGGCACAAAGACAGTGAGACTGAGTAAGATGGACATGGAAGAGAGAAGCATGGGAGAGAAAGAGAAGAGAAAAGTCTCTCCAGAGGGGACGGTCGTTCAGATGGCAGTATTATTCCTCTGGGAGGGAACATGTATGAGGAATAGAGGGATGCTGTTAATAGCAGATACAAAGCATGAAAATACTGTACATACAGCTGACTACTCGCTGAGAAGGCAGGCCAGAAGTCACACAGCGCTCGTATAAAGCACGGACTGGTCTCTGCTCTCAAGATGACAAAACTGCATGATCCACATGGTTACACACAGAGAAAACAGGAAAACAAAAACCAATGAAAAGTAAAGTGGTAAAAAGTGTGGCACAGTGGGCTGTGCACACGCCCATGACTTATAAGAACTGTTGACTCACAAGGACCAAGGTTTAAAGGGATAGTTCACCAAAAAATGAAAATTCTCTCATCATTTACTCACCCTCATGCCATCCTAGAAATTACTTTATTTCTTCTGCAAACACAAATTAAGATTTTTAGAAGAATATTTAAGTTCTGTAGGTCTGTACAATGCATGTGAATGGTGACTAACATTTTGAGGCTCCAAAAAGCATATAAAGAGAGCATAAAAGTAATCCATACAACTCCAGCGGTTAAATCAATTTTTTCAGACATGATATGATAGTGTGGGTGAGAAACAGATCAATATTTAAATATTTTTTTTGGCACAAATTCTCCTCCCTGCCCAGTAGGGGACGATATGCATGCATAATGTGAATCACCAAAAATAGAATGAGAGAGTGAAAGTGAAGGAAAAAGGATATTGCTCTAATGTGGATTACGTATCTTTTTAGCACCTAATTTTGGCACCTATTCACTTGCATTGTATGGACCTACAGAGCTGAGATATTCTTCTTAAAATCTTCACTTTGTTTTGCTGAAGAAAGAAAGTCATACACATCTGGGATGGCATGAGGTTGAGTAAATGATGAGAGAATTTTCATTTCAGTCATGTACCGATCCCACCCTTACTTACTTACTTAACTTCACATTACTTTCAAAGGTTGCTTTTTAAAGCTCAGGAAAGTTAATAGTGTAGTCAACAACAGTGGGTGATGAATGCCCAATTTAACCAGCCACTTAGATTTTTCATACATTTTATAAACATATAAAAAAATGTAATGTTATTTTGTAATATAACATATAATACCTTAACATATAAAACATATGATACCCATAAACTATTAATACTATTATCATCATCATCATAATGATAATTTTGCACCAAATGCAGACTAAAGTACGGAGCCCCCGAAGTGACCTGTTCAAAAAAAAAATCACAGAAACTTTTGCGTGCGCACGAGGTACTGTTACAGTTTCCGATGTGTGTATAGCTCTTTTCAGATTGCGTCATTGCCATCATTCATTTACTCAAAGATACTGAGAGCATGAATGCGCATGAATTTATAGAAATATATTTTAACCTTGGCCTTCAATACAAAGACATTACTGTCTATGACATTTGTAATACTGTCATGGATTACTCACAAATGAGCATGAAATAACCACATTTGGCAGACAGTGGGTGTTAACTTTAAACCCTGGTTACATTAATGCATCAATTTTGTCTCAGACAGTTCTCCTAAATTTTCTAAGGAGGAATACAAAGACAACACATTTGTTAACAAACAGTAAAAAAAACAAATTGAGCTTTAAAAAATAAACCTGGTTATTATAGCTCAGATTCTGCAAATCTTGAAAGAATTTGATGACATATGTTTGAATTTATATTGAAATATCTGACATTTGATTGTAGAATTGGTAACTTGGCAGATCTGAGCATAGTCTGTGACACAGTTTGTTGAGATTTCTTCTGAAACATTTAACTGATCTCCATTTAAAGTCCCCACGAGTGTTGATCCCCATGAGTGTTGCTGCATTTTCTATTGAAATAAAAAGTTGGTATGGGACAAATCGAAGGGCTCATGTCTATTTTTAAATATCCAATGGCCTTTAGTTTAAGTCACAGCATTGAACATGATTTGGTACTTGCTATTAGGGGAAGGGACATTCTTATTCTAGAGAGCATTTCATTGGACAAAGGCAATATCCACAATATGTTTTCCTTTGAATACGCCTCTCATCCACACTGGAACAGCATTTTTCTCCACAAGACACTTTCAAAAATGCTCTCCATAACCGCATACTGTGGGAAACATTGGCATTAGGAAACTGTAAATGGTGTTTTCAAATGTACTGTACACAGATTAAAAGCCACACAATTCTGGTTTTGATTTCATGGGTTCTTTAATTTCATTGCTCTCTAGGAGAAACAATCGTGATAGATCTCATCTGTGATATTTCTTTCCTCTGGGTTTTTCCTTCTGTATCACCCTGACAGTGGGCTTCAGTTCAAGCACTTAACATTTACTGACATTTGAAGAGTTTTTCTCAGGTCAGGACAGTTTACAGCTACAGTATGCAGAGATAATTTAGAAGAGCAACTGCGATTGAGAGGCATTTCCTCTTCGCTGGGAAACAGCTCGGCTGCTCTGCCCAGAGGGATGAGTCCACACTGAGAATGAAAGAAACATCTGCCTGCAGAAGTGTTCTGTTGTTTTCTGTACTTGGTGCTCTGGCTGCAGCAGTTAACTGTCACTGCTGTAAAAGAGACCTCATGCTGGTGCTGTTTATGACATGAACACACAGTCTTCTGTTCTCAATATAGCATAATCACACTATTACATGTTATCTTTTTTAATATAGTCTCTACCCCTGCTGTCTCCAAATTAAAGTCTACTTTGTAACCAAATTTTAAAAAACATTGCTGTTTTGGTATTGTGAAGACATTTTTGTAGGGCAGGATCGTGCAATCCAATCGAGAGAGACATTGCAATATAACAGGCTTCTGTATTTATAGGTTAAGTACTTAAAACTAATGTTTGGAGAAAACAGATTTTGCTCTGGGCTGGATGGATTCTTTTCAATTTTATTTAGAAAAGTGACTCGTTTTCACAAATTGTTTATCAAATGTTTTGGCACGTGGTAAATGCATTTCTTTTTGTTGTTGTTGAAAAAGAAAAGTCATAATCATCAACTTTGTCTTTTCATTTAATACATTGTGGTAATTATGATATTGTGATTCCTTATGTTTAGCGAATTGTGATTTAAAGCTGTTGTGTACAGTATATAACTTTTGTTCACTAGTTTCTAAATTATGACTATTGTTTTGCACAACGAGTGTTTAACTTTACTTCCCTTTTCATTGTAAATCTGTGGAAATAGCACAGGCACATCATAGGAAAAAACCTTTGCAGTCTACCACACTATAGGCGAAGGTCCTTACAAGTGAACCAAGTCATACTACCCTACAAAGGCCAAACCCAGTAACTACGTCAACACTGAAAATAAGATCTGAGCAGAGTTGAGCCAATCATGTCATTTACAGTACAGATCATAGCTATGAGACTCAATTTTAAAATATGCATTTACTGCATTTTGCCTTTACATGGTAGTATTCAATATATATATATATCTCCTTCCTCAATCTGTGTTCATGTGTTCATGCCCATAACTTCCTCTATATATAAAGTAGTCCCGTTATTGGGGTAAATTTAGAGCTTGAGTAGAGCCTCTTCCTCGAGCCCCTCCTTTGCGGAAAGAAAGCCACATATGTTTACCCTTTATCACTCAAAGATTATATGGGCAAGCAAACTCATGACAACTAATAATGTAACAAAAATGTACAACCCCAATTTCAAAAATTTGGTACAAACTGAAAAATGCTAATAAAACAAAAAGGAGTGATTTGTAAATTATATTCACACTTTGCTATATTGAAAGCACTTCAACTACACATTATATGATGTTTTACCTTGAGAATTTCACTGTTGTTTTTAATGTACAGTAATTTCAAATCAGATGATTGTAACACACTTCAAAAAAGTGTTTACCACTGTGAGACATCACCATTTCTTCTAATAACACTTCTTAAGCATTCAGACACTGAAGACACAAGTTTGAATTAAAAAAGTTATACATTCATCCATTATGCAGGTCTTTCACTGCACAATTGTCAGAGGTCTTCAGTGCTGTATTGTAACCTTCATAATGCACCACACATTCTCAGTCAGAGATGGTCAGGACTGCAGGCAGGCCAATCTAGCACTCACACTCTCAGCTTATTCAGTATGTGGTTTGAAGTTGTCCTGCTGATTATGCCGGGATGTCTCTGGAAAAGACTGGGTGGCAGTATATGATGCTCCAAAATTAGTACATATCTGTCTGTATTAATGGTGCCTTCACAGATGTGCAAGTTACCCATGCCATGGGCACTGACACACCCCTGGCCCATACAGACACTGGCTTTTGGACCTGACGCTGATAACAGCTTGGATGGTCCTTTTCCTCTTTGGCCCGGAGAACACGATGGCTGTGTTTTTCAAAATCACGCGCATTCAGAAGTGGTTTTCGTCTTGCCCTTTACGCACCGAGATTTGACCAGATTCCTTGAATCTTTGAACTATACTGTGCACTGTAGAGGGTGAAATGCCCAAAATCCTTCCAATTTGTCTTTGGGGACATTGTTCTCAAAGTTCAGGATTATTTGCTGAAGCATCTGCTGGTAAATTGACAAGTCTTGAATGATCCTTGGTCTTGCAGGACTAGGCTGTTTTTGGAGGCTCCTTATGTATACTTTGTCAGGATTGCCTCATCTGTTTAACATCACCTGTTTCACATCACCACGTTATTTTAACTTTAAATTAAATTGTTATTAGTCTTGAATTTTAATTACTGTACATAAAAAACTAAGACATTCACAAGGTAAAACATCATAGTAGTTGTAGTGTTTTCAATTTAGCAATAAGATATTAAAAGATTATTTACAAATCACTCCTTTTTGTTTTATTAGCATTTTTGGAATTGGGGTTTTACCTAAAATATAAATACTTGGTGTCAGAATACATTATCGTGGATCAATACAGTATAATGGGGTAAAATATCACAATACTTCAAAATATTGATTTTTTTTTTCAATAATAATTGTTTTCTGTAACAGTATGTATTTCCCACAGGCGGACAGTCAACACCCACTCCTTCGACATGTCCCGCTTCCTGATTCCCCCGGCCCTGAGGCAAAGCAATAAGAAAACCGACAATAGCCAGCAGCACATTGTACCATCACAGAGCCTCATTCCAGCTGCAGAAGCACACTAGCAGTGTGTGCTTGAAACTGACAGAGACAGAGACATGGGAGAAGGGAAACACAAGCAGTAATAACCAGGGGTTCAGTCACCTGTAATTAAAAATAAATCCATATCATTATATGTCTGTATGCTACGATTACTCATTTAAGCTTCATTTATAGAGTACTTATGAATCTAACTGTGTATTTAATGTTTAATTGATTATTACTTTGTTTGCTTGTTTTCTAGCATATTGTAATGTTTAATGTGTGTGTTCATTTATTTCATGTCTTTTATTTTGAAAAGTCTGTGTTCATTGGTTTATTGTTTCATTATGTTGTTATCAGTTCTAGTTTGTCATTGGTTTTAGTTATTAAGTCTTGTTATCTTGTTTAGAGATCTGTCTGTTCATTGGTTAACTTGTTATTGTTTTACCCAATGTGTATTGAAGCCCTCATGTTTGCCATTGTCTCCTGTCAAGTATTGTATGTGAATGTGTTTATGTAAACTTTTTAAGCCAAGCCAAGCTCATGTTTAATTCAAGTCAAGTTCATGTTTAGTTCACGTTTGTTGTTACAGAGTTTTGGGATTTCACGTTTTGTTTAAATAAACTGCGTTTGGGTTCATCTTCACGTCTATGTTAATTGCCATTGCCAGCACCAGCATAACATTACAGAAATAAAAGACATGAAATACATGAACACATACACTATATATGTAATGTAATATTACCATTATAAGTTTTCAACACAATTATTAATATGGCATACACTTTTTGGAGGTTGTTGAGTGGGGAGCACCAGATCTTCGGGTTCCCCCACATCCAAATCCCAGTTTAATCCCTTGATTTTTTTTCTTCAAGGTTTATGCAGAAAGCACTTATCATGTAAATGAGTGTAAATGAGAACTCCAATTTCCTTACGCCATTTAAGGGATTAAGAGAAAGCGTTTTAACACACCAAGATTTCTCCTGGAAATTGCAGCTTATGTGGCAATGTAAACATAAGCAGCATTCTTACAGGATTTTAAGGAATGTGCATGTGCGCGACCAGATAAAGTCATAGGATGGCGTTTGCTATTCGGTTTCTTACGTTCCTTACGTTTGCACATGCGTGCTCCAATATTGGGGGAATCCAGAGATTTGCAGGCAATTCAGCTGTAGGCTGCAATGGTAAATTAAGGAAAAAACACAGCAACAACTCTGGAATATCTGGAATTCCATGTTTGTAATTTACACAAGTGTCGCGGGGAAATTATGTTGCTGTGGAGAAAGTTGTTTACTGGCAGAGTGGCATGTACTGTATGTTGGAGTTAAGAGTATGCCGCTTTTACCTTGTGGAATGCAACCGGAATGCCACTTTCTTGCATTAAGATGCTTTCTAGTGTCCATTTAAACATAATCAGTGTATCTCCTTGTATGTCAGTCAGACATCATATTAAGGCCTTCAGTTAAAGGTCTTTTGAAGTGTCACTGGTAGATTTGTGGTTTAAGCTTTGGCACCTCAACAAACTACGAGACACCATTATTGAAGAGTTCCTCCCAATATTTTTAAATCAAACGCTCACCATATAAATTCTATATAAAACATCCCCCAGTGTCTAAGTGCTTATTTGCTCCCCACTGTGCATATTATAATTAAAGATGCTCCCTGAATTCTTTCATGTCTGGCTTTAGATTTATTGCAGAGACAATTAGAGTAATTATACTGCTGGATTTTGGCCTGGCTGTTGGTGGCAAGGGCACTGGCAAGACTCGCATTCTACCCAAGATGTTTTCTCCTTTTCTCATACTTAATTGCAAAAGCAGTGCATGTTTGTCTGATATGTAAAAATTATTTAGACTTTTGTAAACCACTTCTCTAAAAATACACATAAGATTTGTCTGTTGTGGGTTTAAACACAGTTGCCCACAACAACTATGCTGTATCCATAGTATTGCCCCCAAAAGCCATGCACAGGTAAACTGCAGCTGTAAGCAATGAACAAGAAAAAATTCCCTGAGTCTGTGGTAAGCATCCCACCATGAAATTAAGTAAATTAGTGGGTAGAAAAGTAATGTTTGATAAGTGGAGCTCAATAAATTAAAGGGCAAGAAAAGGCCCAGCCCAGGTTGTAAGAGTCTAATCTAACCTCTTGAGCTTGCAGTAGTTTCTTACAGAAAGTAGTTGCTTAAAAAAAGTGAGATCTCTTTAAAATCTCAATAGTTTTTCCTATACAGCAATAAAAGAGCTTCCTCTACTGGAGTGGAAATATTCAGAGGCCTAGTCTTACTCTTTTATAGTTCTGAAGAGAAGCCATATTGAAAACTGTAACCAAATCCACACAGACTAAAAGAGACAAATGCTTCTGCACTTCTGAGATTTCACACAATGAAATATGGCTTTGGTCATGCGGTCATGATCATTAAATCATCCACTATTGACTGTGATGGGAATGTGGAATCCAGTAGCTGGCCCGTAGAACAATAAGAACATATCAGCCACACAGTAGAAGGCAGAGCCAAAATCAGAATCGTAAAACATTTATAGGAACGGTATCTGAGGGGGGGGCCTCAAGTTTGTGAGAGAACGCTTGGATTAACTAGACTTTTGGCGCTTGCTTGGTTTGAAGACTTCATATTTTCCAGCTATGTAGAAGCTCCTTTCATAATTCCCCAAGCACAGACACAAAAGACAGGGGAAAGAGAGAATTAAAAACAAAAACCCATTTGCTATTGTAGGCTCCAAGCTCTGAAATCCTCAGCAGTCCCACTGGTTTATTGGAGAGTGCAGTACATGGCATATTGTGTTTTCTGAACTGTGACTAGATAAAAGATGATAGAGATTAGAGAGTAAGAGTTGACAAAAGAGACAACTGCATCTCTCTCTCTCTCTCTCTCTCTCTCTCTATATATAAATATATAAATATATATTTTTTTGTGCTGTCAGTCAATTAAAAAATTTAATCGTGATTAATTGCAGATTTTGAAAGTGCTGAAATTTGACTCCACATAAATCTTTTCATGAATTATTTAGTGTAATGTCCCTGCCGGATACATCGCATAGGTTCCATGATATTCCAACCAGTGTTCAGAACTCTTACAGTGCTGAATAAAACGTAAGAATCTCTCTCTCTATATATATATGTGACGAGAATGAGGGCATGGCCGGGCGATGAGGATGCACACCTGGTGCTGAGTTGCCCCAATCAGCGGGAGAGAGAGATAAGGAGGAGCTGGAGATGCTAGAGAGAGAGCTCTAAAAAAAATATTGAGCCACATTACTTTTTTGGGTCTATACTTGCTGTTCAATATTTAAGAAGTTTCAATGATGTTCTAACCCAATGAATAAATTAAATTTTTCAAAAAAATAACTCATTGTGTTTATGTAATGTGTATTGGTAAGGCAGCTTCTAGGTGGGACTGATTGTGGAGGCAGGGATTATGAAGAACTTTGAGACTGAGTTTTTCAATGAGAGGTTTTTGGGCGTTGGCCATTGTGAAGGTGTGTCTGGCAGTGAACATTGGAATTCTATAGAACTGCATGACAAAGACATTTTTGCAGAATCTTCTAACTGTGCAATGGTATTATTCTAATGCACAAATATAATGCATGCACACTATTTTGCATGATTTGAGATTAGTCGCAAAACCACATGCATCAAGCAAAATTAGATTTCAAAGCTCATATTTGCATATGTTGTACAACAAATGGGGTTGCATGTTTTCCCAGGTCTACACATTTCTGCAATCCTGAGCAAACAGATCAATGGATTTCTGCAAGCTGTTTTGCTCTATTTCTGTAAAGTCATTAGCCTACATACCCCAGTCTAACAGTCCATTAGAACTACATTTAAGGATAAGGCTTATACAATTGTCTTTGCTTTTATTTCAGTTTTACCAAATGTTCATCAGAATGGTTGTTTTTCACTTTGCTCTTTATCTTTCAGCATAATGGTCTATAAACAGAAGAGCAGAGAACCTCCATTGCAGAGGCTTTTCCTGGATATAGTGAAGTGCTTATCACAACAAAAACAAGTATCTGCACTAATCCTGGAAGAGGGAGAAGGAGCACTATAAATAATGTGAGAAAAAGGACAGAGAGAGAGAAAAAGGGAGTTCGCATACAAACTCAGATTAGTGGTGGGCATTTGAATCCATGACCAGTTTCATAATTTAATTTGTCTTCCCAACTTTGCCATTACTCCAACACAAGCAAAGTCGAGGCCATTCAGAGGAGCAGTTCACATTCTCCTCAGATCAGCTCTACCTGAAATCCAATCTCAGAGTTCCAAAAAGAAAACAGAGTTGTGCTCATTCTAAACTAAGTTGAAGAACAGATGTATTCAAGGCTTAGGTTGGGGATTTAAGATGCAGTCCACCGCACTGAAGTGCTTGACAGAGTTGTATTCTGTTTGTCTCCCAATTATCTCTAACATTCAGTGTTATGTTTCAGATATATTCAGGGCTAATTAAAGAGTTTGTCTTACTGGGAAGGGGAAAATGGTGCATCTAACGCCTGTGCAGTTATAATTAAGAGTGACAATCAAGAATTTCAACAACTGTGGACAAAAAGTATTTTGCCTTGTGCCTCATTATCCCCATGTGCATAATTATTCCTAGAGGCACAAGATGGACAGTAGCTACTACAGGTTATAAAATAGATTTGTTTATGCTGTGGTGCTCTTTGTTGGATCTAATAAACCTCTCTGTTTTTATGGCATCATCAACAGGCAGACACTAAATAAAATGTCTGCACACATAACGAAAATCTGAGGAGAGTTCCTTTGATATAATGGGTCAAGTTGATGTTAATCAATTCTTGCAAGTCAGGACCTGGCAAAGACAACAAGAACTGGTTGGATGCACTATAAATTAGATTGAGCATTGAGCTGTACTTCGGAATGGATTTCACAGATTATTAGAGACCCAATAAAATTGCTTGACCTGAAAAGTTTTCTTTTCAAATGTTGATCTCCTATTAAAACAGGATGTTTGGTTACGAAATATTGAAGCACTCAACCCTTTTTTAAATAGCCAATTGGATTTAGTTACAGTCATGAACTGTGATTTTTTTTTACTTGCTAGTTGTTTGCAGGTGGTATTAGGTATTAGGGAGGGACATTCACAATCTAAAGACAAAAATCTGTACTGCAAAATGAGTCATCAATCATCAATTTTTCTATTTTCCCAGAAAAGGGCAATTTTGTAAATTGTTGCAAGAGCACTAGCATATAGATAATAATAATAATAATCCCTTACCTATATATATAGCGCTTTATAGCTAGGCACTCAAAGTGCTTTACATAGTATAGGGGGAATCTCCTCAACCACCACCAGTGTGCAGCCTCCATCTGGATGATGCGACGGCAGCCATTGTGCACCAGAACACCCACCACACACTAGCTACTGGTGAAGAGGAGAGTACAGTGATGTAGCCAATTCAGGGATGAGGATTATTAGGTGGTCATGATTGATGAGGGAATTTCTTTGGCCTGGACACCAGGGTTATACCCCTTCTGTTTACAAGAATTGCCCTGGGATTTGTAATGACCACAGAGAGTCAGAACCTTAGTTTAATGTCTCATCTGAAAGACAGTGCTGTTTTACAGTATAGTGTCCCCATCACTATACTGGGGCTTTAGGACCCACACAGACCGCAAGGTGAGCACCCCCTGCTGGCCTCCCTAATACCACTTCCAGCAGCAACCTTAGTTTTCCCCAGGAGGTATCCCATCCAGGTACTAGCCAGGCTCAACCCTGCTTAACTTTAGTTGACAACCAGGCAAGAGCTGCAGGGTTATATGGCTGCTGGCTTCAAAGCTAATAGGCATTGACTAAAGGAACAAAACCCTCGATTTTGATTTCATGGGGTCTTTAAGATCTGTCGTGAGAGTCACATCTTGGATAAGGACAGATTTGTGGAACCTTGTGAATGTACAAAACCTCAGAGTATTCAGACGGTAATACATTATGACAGACATCCCTGAAGCAAACACTTCTGAGACTATAAATCAAGCATCAGTACAAACCACACAAATCACTAAGACTCTTTCAGCAATATCCTGTTGTTACTACACCGCATAAAAGCAACAAATAAAGCTATGTTAATGTTGCAGCAAACACTTCAGAAAGTTAATTCAAGATTCTCATAATGCAGGATTGTTGGCTGGGAGATGTAATCGCAGCGTAATTCTAGCAGGAAGACTAGCAGCTGTACATCATTGCACCATTAGCTGGGTAATTCCTAGCCAGTCACATGTAAGCCATTGCTTTCTAAGTGTGCTCACAGTCTATCACATTGATTTTTCAGTGTGCTAACATGGCAACCTCCACCACCCCACCACCACCAGATGAGTCCCATCCTGCATGGGGGTAGGCTCCTTGTCCCTGCCTCCTATCTCCGGCAGGATATGACGGTTCTGAGTACAACTTCTTCAGACCGCCAGACGGGGCCCCGTTTTATATTCATCAAATAAATGTCATCTTATATTTCACTCCAGTCTGCGAGTCTTCCTAAAATAAGTGTTTTTCTGCTTATTAGCTTATTGCACCAAGGTTAAATACATTTTTTTTTTTTTTTTACAGAAAAAACAATAATCAATGTATAAATGACCATGTATAAAGCATGTACAAACATTGCCAAAAAGAAAATTTACAATAAAAAAAAAACAAATATGAAAAAATATTGTACACAAAAAACAAGAATGGTCTCTAAGTCTACCTAAGACAGACTGATCAAATTGGACTGTAGGTCAATTATGGGCTTATGTTTAATGATATGGAATTAAAACATACAATATTGATTTCTAAATTCACTTCTTATAAAGTTGATTCAATGCTTTCATCTGCCACAATACTTTAATGTTTTTTAATTATCTTAATTTGTTGGCTTTTCTCAGCCAATCCCAAGCACAGCTTCTCTATTTGATGAATGCTTGAGCTCTTAAGTAGGCGGAAATTCACATCAAATGGCCGATAATTGTGTTTGGCGGCTCGGAGATACATGCAGTTATTTGTAATCTGAGCTTACACATTTATTTCAGCTTTCATTGTTAGATGTTTCCTTCTTTGTTGCAAAAATAGTTTTGAGCTTAGTTAATTATCTTCACAAAAGAATTTGTAGTTGCTTTTGGGAGCAACATTGCAGATACCTAAAACAGTCTATGTTTCCCCACTTTTGAAAAGCACCAGCCACCACTCTACAGTCCTGTAATATATACTGTACACTGTATTGTGAAAAAAGCATTTACTTTGACATTAAGTTTCCACATGCATAAGAAATTTCTTTGCTCCTCAGCAGAACACATACCTCTATCAGACATTTTATATTACGTTGTCTCATCTGTCAAACAGTTAAAGGAGCACGGGAATGACTCATCAGATCATCTTAATCAATGACAGCATGTTTGTCCAAAAATCTCATCTAGTATAACCAGTGAGGAGCTAATTATGGATGAAGCATGTCAGTGTTTCAGAGGCAGTAAAGATGCAGTCTGCATCAACACTAATGGAGGTTTCATGAGTGAGCGATAACAGACAAACCCTCATTCATCACTCATTTCAAACCTTCTCAAACTCATAGTCTTGCTACCTTGTGAGATATTCTTTATTAGTATTATTTTTGTTTTTCAGCAGACAGTCAGTGACTATTCTTACCATTGCTGCAGTTTATCGTATTGGTAACACTTCACAATAAGCTTGTACATGTAAACATGCATTACTAATGTTAACATATACAATTTTTAATGTTAAAAATGATTAGTAGAACTAGTAGGAACAGTAAAATAGTAGTATTAGCAGAAGTTATTAACCAAGATTAATGATTAATGCATTGTTCATTATTAATTCATGTAAACTAATAGAGTGTAATTAAATAATGTTAATATCACTGAAGTAAATGCAGTGATTTTCAACGTGAATGGGATAAAACACCTTTAAACAAAATTGAATAAAAAATGCACAATAGCTATTTCTTCTTCCAGATGACAATCGGACACCACTCACATGCAATGCAAGCGGTTCATGTGCCAACAATGTAGCATATTGCTGTTTATATTGGAATAAAGCCTACTGTTTTACTATTTTTTTTTAAGAATAGTAGTCAGTATACAGTATACTGTGCAGTACTCAGTAAATAGTACATCTAGTTTGCCATTTCAAATATAGCCAGTGTCATAGACATGTGCTTGTCATGTGACATTTATAGGGACATGCCAAACAATGGAAGCATTTGAGAACAACTGTGCTGTTGTCCCTTTTGTCTCTTTTTCTCAGGACAGAAAGAGATCCATTTTGGAGCATTTCAAGCCTCAGAGAGTAGGCTTTAAGACATGTCTGTTTGTTATTGTAATCTTCTTTATCATTAAATAGTGCCTGAGCAATGATGCATTCAAAACAGTTCATCGCTCCTACGCCGAATGCTTGCTATATCTACTCTTTGGCCCATCTTTATTAAAACTTGAGGAGTCAAGTTGCTCACCCCCATCGCTCCATCTGATCTGTCCACCCACTAATCCACTCACACATCCATTCATCACAGATTTTCATTAATTCTCAGTAAATAGCCTAAGTTCATCTGCGTAAGTCGATTGCTTAAAGCTGGCAAACTACATTGGATTTACAGACCAAACAATCTGCTTTTGGGGCCAATTGAAGGTTTTCATTCTACTAAATGATTATAGTGACTTTGCTGTCAATCTTCCCAAATTTTTTGCCTTCTGTCCAGGGTCCTAAATTTACACTTGTTAAGTGCCAAATACACGTAAAAAAAAAATTGCTTTGGTGTGTAAATGAAACTTATGGAAATTAGGAACTGCAAAATTGCACAATACAATCATGCAAGAAGGCATGAAGATGCCCCTTGCTGATGTAAGTGACATGAGGAAACAAAATCAAATCTACACAAATCACATACTAAAAAAACAACAATTTTATCAATAGTTATTTACAATGCCTATTTTTTTCCTCCCAAACTTCATATGGTGACACGTATGTGGAATATTCCTTACCTTAAGACACAAAAACAAAAAAATGAGAAAAAAAATATTCTGGCTCATTTTATATGCAGCAATTGAAACACTTACATTGGCTGTTTGTCAGAAAATATGCAAGTAAGCAACACATTAAATTAAATAAATTGTCATAGAAACTTCTTAATTATAATTGTGCAAAATATAGTTTTAAGGCCAGTATAAAATATTTATAGTATTTTTTTCCTCAATTCAACTACCATTGGCAGGTGTGGCAATACTTTTTTAGATACTGCTTCTCTCTATTTTTAGTGGTACACAGTTACTCTGCTAAAATACAATCTCCAAAATTAATAAATGAAGGAACTACATGTATTTCACACAGTATTTCTGAGAAAACATGATTACGAGAACTAAAGCTGATTAAGGCTGTACGGTAATACTTGAGGAACGCCTGAATGTGTGGCAAATATGACCACACAGACATAAATCATATGACACAAACTCGTTCTGTTTAACCACATGTGTTGCAAAGACACGTCTACATCAAACTCGTCAGAGAAGCACTGGAAAGCATGTAGCCAAATCATTTTGTGAAAACAATGTAATTACAAGGTCCCAGGGAAAGTACTTTGAAAGGTTTAAATTGCTTTCCAGTAAAATCTTAATATACGTTTTGACTTTGATTAGATTAGCAATGTGCTAGGTGGTAAAGGCAAACATCTAAAATCTCTTTGAGTTTTCAAACTATTGGTGAAAAGGAGAAGGAAAGAGAGAAGATGATTTCAAAAGCAAGATGGGGGTGAAGTGCTTAGCATGTGGCTGGAAGAAATGAGTGTCTCTTTGTTGGTCTGTGCTAATTATAGCAGAAACAGGCTGGGTTCAGACCTCCTCGCTCTAATAACATTTATCAGCTTCTTGTCACCAAAGAGCCATTGTTCTCATCTCTCCTTAAATACTCCCAAAGCACAAACCAAGAGCATCTCAGATCAACCGAATCCTTTGGGACACGCTCATATGCAAAGTGAACCTTGCGAATAAACTTTCAGGGCTCTACTTTTCCAGTCCAGATTTTTACTTGCCCTAAAACATTTTCACTGGCCCCACCACAAATATAGAAAACTTTTAGAAGCCATTTTTAGCATCAAACTTTTTTCAGAATTTGTCAGTTTTTGTATTTTTTATTGTTCATTAAAGGTTATGATTTCATATAAATGTAATACAATGCCGCATTTTTACATTTTCGCAAGTATATATCTTGTGTAGAAATTAATGTAACTATGGGCTACAAAGCATTGCTAAAAGTCTTATTCACACAGCACATCCAGCACTAGTTAAAGTTTCTCAAAATCATACCTTTAAAAAAAATAGCCTGCTGTGGCAGGACCATGGTATTGGGATGGTATCAGATGGTAATATGGTGGTGCATTGATGTATACCATGGTATTTACATCGGTATACCATGTTGCAAAATCGTTTGTGACTTCTCTTAAAAAACGTCTATTTTTATCGTAGTAAACTCCACACACTGTTCACTCAAGTAGGATTGTTTAGTGTAAAATATGTTGAAGATTAGCTGACAGGTGGTCAATTCATTAAGTGATGCGCTGTTTCCTTGCAAAAGCAGTTTATTCAGCGCAATGAAGCATCTCCTCCATAGAATACATAAAACAATAACAGCCTCTTTTGTTCTCGCCAGTGAACCACCATATGAATGTCTATTGCACCGCTGCTTTGTGCTTTTTTCGCTAACATTGCAGGCTCACCTTGGAAGAGGGGCTCTGGTTGTTACAAAGCAGGGTCCGGGCTTGCTACGTTACGGGGACTGCTCCACCATTACTGAGAGAGAGTTGTTGTGAGACATGCAGTTGGAGTGAGTGCACTTAATAAAGTTTCAACAGTTAAGTTAACCTCCTCATCTGCTCTGATCATGACAGTTATTATTCCACTACATTGTTTTCTGTTCTAGCAAAGTCTTTCTAGCAAGTCAGTTCACTGTCGGCCATCTTTGGAATCCAGTCATGCCAGTACAGCTCCTATCTATTTGAATGGAAGAACACCAAAATCTAAAAAACGGTTGGTCAAGAATACGATCAAAGAGCATATTTTCAGTCAGCAGTAAAATCTGATAAAACTGGTATCATAAATACGCTCTCTAAGTTGATTGACAGGCAAGGAGGTCAGTATCTAAAAGGTGATTGGCTCTTTTGCCCAAAATTTGCAATAATTCTCAGTTAATCACAGAAAAACAAACATTTAATTCTGCAAGGCATAAAAACACAATCAACAAATGTAAGATGACCCAAAATGACAAGTGACAGTTACATGAAGCGGCGACCTGACCATCTTTATTGCTGAGCCCGGCCTTCATTAATTTTAAAACGTTACAATTTATGATTCTTGGTCAAAGTATACAGAAAAAATAAAGAGGTACATACATTCAACTAATATTGCGTGTAATTCAAGCAAATACAGATATAATTGATTAACTCTCCAGTTTCACAGTCACACATGAAAAGGCTTCTCATATTAAAGACTGTTAAGGCTACAGTGTGACTTTATGAATACAGGATGTTTGCATTTTGAACAGCAGCATCATGGCTAATAAAAGACTCTCAGCTGGAAGGACAAACACTCAACCAGTACATTAGTAATGATTCGGTCACCAAAGCCCACATCCTGTGTACATTAGTGGTTATATTGGCCGATGCCGATATCCAGAGAGCAGGGTGGGCAATAGGCAGATACAATCCCGATATATCACACAATTTAATATAGTAATATATTGTATATTTAATATAGTAAATAACATAAACATTCATTTGCTACAAAAATGTATAAACTCTTATTTAGCATTATATTTACTTAATGTGACACAAAACTTAAACTATATAAAAAAGAATAAAAAAATAATATTGTATTTGAAATGGTGGATAGCAGTTTCTTCTGATTTCTGTTTAGTCATCACATTTTAGTAAAAAACTTCTGCACATAAAGAAATTGTTAATATATATTAATATTAGGAAGCTGGAAATAACAGTACACACAGTAGTCCAGCAACCATGGATGGCATGTGCATGTTAGTAATCACATTTACTCCAAAAATACAGAATCAATCCAATTGAACATGCAGTGAATAGTGAATAAGACATTTACTTATAGCATACATGAAGTGAAGATTATCCAGCACCAGCAGCAATATTCTCCTGACAGTTTAAATGGGTTGGATCGCCTGCTTGCATTGTCACAGAGTGACTGTCATGATTTGAGATTCAGAGGAACTTTTGAACCTGATTCAGACATTTTTATTCTGGCTGAATGTGGAATACGAGGAAGATATTAGATGAGCGCTCGACGGGAAGAATGAAGTTCGTCAAATACATCTGTATATGTACAAGATATAATAATAATGCTATATAATATAAGTTTTATTGATTGTAATAGTTAAAGGTCGGGCAAGGAGGAGTCGGGAACCGGCTGAACAGTCAACATAATCTTTTAATGCATAAATTAACTTGAAACAACATAAAACATAAGGACACAGACACACATGCAATGCGGCTGCATGCGTCTCTCTCTCTCTCTCAAACCGGCATCTCCAGCTGCCCCATATCTCGCTCTCCCACTAATCAGCTGATTCAATGCCGGCCGTGTTCCATCACAGCCTGGCCACGCCCTCCTCCTCGTCAAATTGATATTTGCCTTTTATCATTAGAAAAGAAAGTTAAAAGTGACAGGGAACGGCTGAGGAGAGGCTGATAGAATACGTGCTTTAGAGATAAATTAATGAGCGCTGCACAGGATGCTGGATTTTCTCAAGTTTTGTGAGGTTTGTTTATTACATCGATTTAAACTACAGTATATATGCGCATATTTGCAGATGGTATATGATATTAGTTTTATTGATATTTGCCTTTTTATCATTAGACAAGACAGTTAAATGTTACAGGGAACTGTTGAGGAGAGAGAGAGAGAGAATGAAAAAGATGAGCACTTTAACATTATGAGCTCAAACGTGTCTGTCGTGGCTCTGATATGCAGACCGTTTAAATGTGACTGTGTTGCACACCGGTCTATTATTGTAGTAACACAATGGCACGTAACAGCAAAACTAACCATGACTGTTCGCTTACATGTCTCAGTCGCTTCACGTGCAAGCAGGCTAATTTTGGAGCCCTTAAAATATAAATCAGCCAAACAGGAACATTTATCAGCTGATGCAGATTATTAAAATGTTCGAATATTGGCCTATTTATCGGCATTGGCAACGTATCGGTCAAAAATTGTATACATTACTCCTTAACTGGTGCTATGAAAACCCACTGAGGAAACAGAGATGCAATGAGACCACTAAGACATAGACTGAGAAAAGAGAAGGCATAAGCATTGTGTGTGAAACCGACCGTTTCTGCAGCTCAGCATCTGACAATGACACCAAAGATTTACTTGCTGCCATTTATAGATCCAGAAAATTACAGGGAGGCAACTATTATTTGTGCTGAAGGGTTGTCAAATCCATAAAAACCTCTCTCTCATTGTAACCAACTTTTCAAATGGGATATGATCCATCCAATGTGGATCACTATGGCGACTATTATAAGTCCTTTTTCAATAGCCCTGATCCGAGCATATTATCACACGATTATAATAACACGCATATCCAAATTGAATTGAGCAACTGAGAAAAAACTACCGCACTATGACAGTGTGTCCGTCAGAAGAATTCAGAACAGAGTATAGACAATGACACTGCATTTAAGACCGGAAATATTCCCATAAGACAATATATAATACCCCACAGGGTGTAAGAATGCCATGCATATTCAATGTCTATAAGCAGGCCCACATGCAATCTGCACCCACAGATCTGCGCAAAACTCTTCGCAGATTTCCACCAAACTGGAACGCAAAGTTCAGAATATTCTACCAAAAATAGTGTATTCCTCTTAGTTCCGTTCCACATGTTTTATCGTACATCATAAATCAGAGCTGTAAATGCAATAGAAGTCTGCAGATTCTGCCTGGAACTGATTATTTCACAGGAGAAGCAACAAATGACGTGAAATTCACTGATGCAGAGTTCACAGATGTTTACACAATTACAGTATTTAACCGTAGGGATAATTAACACGTGAAAGTGTACAATCATTGTTTGGCTATCATTACTTACTTCATGGGTTTGAAGAGTGCCTGGCCATAATTCTGGAATGTCATGATCAGCTTTAGTTGTGTGCCTCCAGATTTCATTGCTATAGAGAGAACAAGAGAGTCACTAAACGCCAGTGTTAGGAGCCTTTATACAATGAAGTATCTTTAAGATAAGACTCATTATGTTAATAGCAAGAACAATGTGAAAATTAAGTGAAGTGTTGTAACTGTCAAAAAGGCAAGGGAGGCTCTTTGTCCTGTTGTCATCACAGATGGTGCAGGTATTGTATTTGATTATGCACAAGGCAACAAGTGAATTTCCTCTTTTGGAGAAGCTGATAAGACCTCTGCGAAGAAGCTTGTTGTATTGAACACTCGGACAATTACAAACAGATGAAGGAAAAGACACTGCCTCAAGTCAGCTAAGAGGCTGGTGTGCCAATAACTGAAAATGTCCTTTCTTTATTTTATATTTCACATTGCTTCTAGAGTTCTTAGGAACTCTAAACAGCATATTAGTTGAGATGTTGACCATGGAGCTACACACAAATGCACCCCATCAGCACTGTATTTTCTTCTCTACTTGACAATATGCATGCTTGGCAGGAGATACTTCTCCACAGCATGGTGTTAGATTAAGTCTAAATTGCACACTCTTCTAATTAATTTAACCCAGCTGGAATCCACTACCTGTAAATCTCAGTCCAATTTTATTGATGCATCCTCAGTTAGAGTGCAGGGACGTTCTAGCTATTATCTTGGAGGAACTTCACTCAAAGCATCTATTTTAGTCTGTTAAGAAGAGTCACACTGAAGTGACTATCCTCAAATCATACATCATAAGCGTAAAACATTACAATGCTAATTTCACATTATCTCTTTGTTAGATGTTCAAATCTTATGCTATTAATATTTTGCAACCTCAAATATTGTCTTACCAGTACTAGTAATTCTTTGCGAGACCAGGTCCTTCAGCATTGCATCAATGACTGGGTTATGCCTGGAGTAGAGCTCATACCGGTTGATCCCAATGTGGAAGCGGAGCCAGTTTGGGTAGGAGTCTGAGGACATTTCGCCCGTAGGAGCATAATCCCCTTCTTTCCCTTCCCCATGCCTATGGAAAGAAAGCATGGCCCAACATTTATTGCATTCAAGTTATTTTTCATGAACCATTTAAGAGTATTTGAGAGTAATTAAGGTGATTCATATCATGTTCTTTTAAAGTTTTCCATGACCAAGTTCAAACCATGGCATTTTAGATATCCTAAAAAAGTACTTCATAAGGTATTGCCTAAACTAACTGGCTTTATAAAAAATATTGTAAAAAAAATAATAATAATATATAATATGACTTTTAATATCATAATATATATATATATATATATATATATAATAAATCCTAACCAACTGAATTACTTACATCAACAAAAGCAGTTTTAGAGGTTAGATCATGTAGAATAATGTTACCACTTTTTTTACAGTGATGATTTCTGTTGTGAATCAACCCTGTCTGAGGAAAGCACTAAATATTATTCAATTATTTGCACACTTTTAATAAATCGTGTGTGTGTGTGTGTGTGTGTGTGTGTGCGTGTGTTTGTTTTAAAAGAGGATAAAAATGTAGTTTTTAAACCTACCACTCTGGGTTTTCTGCAGCTTTAGGGTCAAATCTTATATCAGTGTTGACATTGAACAGTGTATCTTCATCTGTTATTTTAGGCAATGGCCTCGTGTATAAAGGATGCTCAAACAGAGCAGACAGCCTTGAACCCTTCACGGATGAATTCTTGCTGAAGGTAGAGTCCCGTGTCGCGTGCCTCTTATCATCACCCGTCTTCAGCTGCTCAGTTCTTCTTATCGCCTCAGCTTTATCCTCGATGGTGATCTTTTCCAGTGAATGAGAGGACAGATTTGAGTTGGGCTCGTTGCTAAAGTCTTGAAGTATTCTGAGCGTGTGTTTATTAGGCCAACCGGACTCTGATCCCGGCTTGGCTCGATGCTTAGCCCAGTTCTGTGGCTCTTCGCTGGGTGTGTGGGAGCAAGAACAGGCGCTACTGACCCGTCTTTCCAGCTTTGGTAACAAGTCTATCATTATGTGCATAGAGCAGGCGATAAGAAACACCATTAAAATCAAGACGCGGAATTTTCTGAAGAGAATCATCTTGACTGTCTCCTGTTCGAGAAGAGACTTGTTTGGAATGGCAGGGACAAAAGTGAGCAAGCGCACTACATCGCCAACAGTACATAAAACACGGGCTCCCAGTTGTATGAGAACACATGGAACGTTTTCGTTTTTACTTGCCAGTTTAAGCGAATAAATGGTGATTTATTTAGTAAAAGATGTCACGCTCGTCCACGTCCATGTGAAGCAATAATCCAGTTTTTTTCGTGCGCTCGCGATTAAATTCCTCCCGTGCAGTCTGGACAAATGACTTGGCGACACGCGAGAATATTTTCCGATATTACCGCGCAATCACTCATAGTCTATTTTAACATTATAGTTCACATATAGAAATGCGAGTTGACATGCCTCAACCGATATATTATCCACAAAAGTGCATGTTCGCAATGCAGAAAACGCAACTGTCCATCTCACTGCTGGCGAATGACCGGTTCACGAAAACTGGAATAAAGAACATCTGTCGCTGTTCATACAACATCAGCTTTAGATCGCAAGAGATCTTTCTTTTACATCTGCTGACACGCGACTGTGCATTTGTATCCAGGATAAAGCAGTGCTGTTCAGTCGCTGAAAGCGATGGCAGGTTTCAAGAAAGAGTTGCATCTCAGCTTCTTCCGTCGATAAAAATGTGGTCTTTGGAGAAAGTTTCAGCGTTAAGTGTTGGAGATCCAACACAACGTGGGCACGAGCACTGTAACGACATATGACGGTGATTTTAACCCGTTGACAGGCGCTTCAGGAAATACCTCTGTCGGATGTTATGGGTGGGTGTGTTAAATATCATGATGCTGAACCCACTCTGAGCGAGCGTCACAAATAGAGGATTGGCTGAGCTTGAGAACAGCAGTACAGACAGCCCAGACTTGCTTCTTCCTGTAGCGTCTAAATTGTGCAAGAAGAGGGCGTCTCAACACACGCTACTACCTATTATTGTCAGAAATTCGTTTTTAAGATGTGCTTAACACGCACGCCCTAACCACTCTCTCCATCACCACATTTGTGGACAATTTCTTAACTGTGTCCCCTTCATGTGACAAGTCTTGGACACAATATATATGCTGTATATCGGTGCTTAGACCAGTTGAAAATACATGTATTTCACAAGACAAGTCTAAATGACCACATACAAGCACGGCATTTTCCGATTAAGATTTATATTCTGGCTGCCTTATTTCAGGTACAATCGCTATTGCGCTATGTATACATGTTAACCAGCATACTCCAAATAAACTAAAGTCATATTTACACTGCAAAGGTGGCACAGAAGCTGCATCTGAAGTTGCATTTTGGTTCATTTATTCACACAGACTGTTTAATTCTGCTCAGAGCAGGCCACAATGTATTAACACAGCAATTACAATTGCTTTAATAAGGTTATGAGATCAATGTTTTAAATAAAAAATATAAAAATGGTAAATTAATGAAAATATGAAATTATACGTTAAAATACAAAACTAAATTATGAAATACACTGGCGGCCAAAAGTTTGGAATACTGTACAGGTTTTGCTATTCGGAAGGAAATTGGTATTTTAATTCACCAATGTGGCATTCAACTGATCACAAAGCATAGTCAGGACATTACTGATGTAAAAAACAGCACCATCACTATTTGAAAAAAGTCATTTTTGATCAAATCTAGACAGACCCCATTTCCAGCAGCCATCACTCCAACACCTTATCCTTGAGTAATCATGATAAATTGCAAATTTAGGTAATAGAAAATGACAGAAAATGTAGAGAATGTAGAAAATGACTTTCCATTATATCAAACACAGTTGAAAATTATTTGGTTCATTAAATGAAGCAACATTGTCTTTGTGTTTGTTTTTGAATTGCCACAGTATGCAATAGACTGGCATGTCTTAAGATCAATATTAGTAAAAAAAAAATGGCTAAATAGAAACAGCTTTCTCTAAAAACTCCTCAGTCAATCATTGTTTTGAGTAACGAAGACTATAAAATGCTTGAAATGACCAAATAATTGAAGATTTCATACAAAAGTATGACTGTAAGGTGTACAGGAATTGTGGGGTGAAATGTCACCCGAGTATCTGGACAAACTGACAGCTAGATTGCAAAGCTGTCATTGCTGCACGTGGAGGATTTTGTGATGAGAACTCTTTGAAGTAGTTTAAGTTGAAGTTCTGAAAAAAAAATATATAATTGTAATAGTAATATTTCACGTTATTAATGTCCTGACTATACATTGTGATCAGTTGAATGCCACTTTGGTGAATAAAAGTACCAATTTATGTCCATAAGAGCAAAATCTGTACATTATTCCAAACTTTTGGCCACCAGTTTATATGCTCTATCATGACAACATTAAAATGTATGGCTGCTCTGCTCTGATACTGCTGCATGTCATTTACCAAGAACCAAAGCTGCATAAGAACTGCCTTTAATACTAGGGGCTGTGGAGGGTCATAGCAGGCTTAATTTAGTCTGGTTTTTATGCAGCATTGTGTCTTTTCACAGAATTTTGTACAGGCACAGAGCATACTTAACTTGGCTGTGTAAAGATGCCATAAGACAAAAAAATCTGTTTAAAATGGGAATATGTAACCTGTTTTATTTAGATTTTATTTGGGTTACAGCAATTGGGTACATTTGACATAGCCTAACATTTACATGCATGATCAGAATACAGCCTAGTTCAGATAGGAATATACTGTATGGGTCATTCCACGAGATCAGCACCTGTTCCATTTAAAAAAGGTGACATTTAAAGTAAATTTCAGTATGATTTTAAACATTTTATCAGTCAAAGAATGCTAGTGTGTTAAGAAAATTGGCAACACGTAAACACTGCCAAGCATCAGCTATTCATTGTTAAAGTCATTGTTATAGAAATATTCTTGTGCACGTAAACACAGTCAAAGACCGACAGCAAAGCAGTTTCCAGTATTCCAAGCAGTATCATTGAACCCTCCACAGGTATAATAGAGGAGCGTGCATACCGTTTATTCAGATTTTCTTCGACTTTTTACCGCCCGGTCCTGATCTTTCAGCTCCCCCGCTCTCACTACCCTTGATGGTGGGGCAGCCAGTGGACAAGGTGCTCACGGTGCACCTGTGACCGCAGAGCACCGCCACCTGGCACGGGCACCTGAAGCTCCCGTCTAGGGCCTGTAAGTTACGTCATCCCTGACGGCCAGGGCCTACGGTGCTGCTGGGCAAGCCGCCTCCGGTATCCTTAGTGGCATCCTCAGCGGTAGCCACACAACTCGGGTTGATGCATATGAGACCGCTTCAGCACTGGCTCCGGACCCGAGTCCCGAGATGGGTATGGTGCCGTGGGACACATCGCGTGGCCATCATACCGATCTGTCGCCGCCTTTTCAGCCCTTGGAACGAGGGACGGCTGTCCCCCTCCACCTTCAAGATGTACATAACCGCTATAGCTGCACACCACGACACAGTGGCCGGTAAGTCCTTAGGAAAGCACAACCTGATCATCAGGTTCCTGAGAGGCGCCAGGAGGTTGAACCCCTCCAGACAGCGCCTCGTTCCCTCCTGGGACCTCTCTGTAGTCCTGCAAGGCCTACGAGGGGCTCCCTTTGAGCCCTTAGAGTCAGCAGAGCTTAAGGCACTCTCTCTGAACACTGCCCTCCTGAGGGCGCTCACCTCCATCAAGAGGGTAGGGGAACTGCAAGCGTTCTCTGTCAGTGAAATGTGCCTGGAGTTTGGTCCGGGCTACTCTCACATGATCCTGAGACCCTGACCGGCTACGTGCCCAAGGTTCCCACGACCTCATTCAGGGTTCATCTGGTGAACCTGCAAGCACTGACCAAGGAGGAGGCCGACCCAGCCCTTAACGTTGCTGTGTCCGGTGCACGCTTTACGCATCTATTTGGACCGCACGCAGAGCTTCAGAGCCTCTGAGCTGCTCTTTGTATGATTTGGCGGACAGCGGAAAGGAATCGCTGTCTCCAAGCTGAAGATCGGCCACTGGATCATTGACGCCATAGCTATCGCTTACTAAGCTCAGCACATGCCACCCGCGGCAGGGCTACAGGCCCATTCTACCAGGATTGTGGCAGCCTCCTGGGCTCTGACCAGTGGCGCCTCCACAACAGACATTTGCAGAGCAGCGGGCTGGGCTACACCCAACACCTTAGCGAGGTTCTATTATCTCCAGGTTGAGCCGGTTTCGTCCCGTGTCTTAGCAGGAACGAACAGGTAAGGCCAGGTATATCGCTTGCACATAGCACCTTTCACCTCCCTTGAGCTGAAGATGTGCGTTGTTGATTCCCAGTAGCGTTCACAAAATGTGTTCCCTGGTTGACTTCCTCCTAGCCCTGTGGCAGGCGAGTTTGCGGAGAAACTCACCACCGGCTCAGTACATGTGCCATCTAAGTCCTGTACTGGGATAGGTGCTCCACATGTGTTGGTTCCCCTAGGTAACCCCTTGCGACGCATATCTCAGCTGAAATGTTTCCCTGTTTGTAAACTGCTTCTTCCTTGGGCAGAGGCCCCTCTGCCCAGTCACCATGTTTGTAGAGTCTTCTACCCCATTGGGTAGGACGTACCATGGGACTTCCCCACATGACATATTTCCGACTAGACTCGGTAAGACCATGTGACATATCTCCACTCGAAATACCCCCCCCCCCCCTTCTCTGGGCGGGGTGTGGTCTCCGCGGTGTCTTCCCCTTGGGAGGACCACCCCCAGACGTAGACACAAATGTCACTACATCGACACAACGTAGAGTGAATGACAGATAGGGAACATCACTTCCGTAACCTCGGTTCCCTAATGGAGGGAACAAGACTTTGTGTCCCTCCTGCCACAATGCTGAACTACCCACTGAAATGGCCGGGACCTTATTCTCGGCTCCTCAGCACAAAACCTGAATGAACGGTATGCACACCCCTCCTTTATAACCGTATGTTCGAGGGAGTGGCAATAAAACTCGCCAATTCCCATTGACCTTTTATCAAAGATCAGAGGGAACTCAGGCTCCCAAGAGTGACCCCTAGTATCACTACAATGACACAACGTCTCATTCACTCCATCAGGGAATGGAGGTTACGGAAGTAACCAGGACGTTTATCATAAATTCTCAATGGTATTTTGTGACAATGTGTTGTGTGTGTTTGTTGGTTGGGTGCTTGCATGGAGAAAGGCCCTCTGAGCACTGATTTCAAAGAGGCTTTGATTTCACTGTGAGAGAGAAACTATTATTTTCCCCAGTTGCACCATTGTAACTTATTTGAATTAGTATCTTCATTGTACCTTCATTAAATCTTACTTCTAACTTGTGGCATTGTATAGGAACTAAAACAGTTAGCCTCCTGTGAGGTCTGGCCATAACACAACCATAACCCTCCTCATAACAATAACTCAGCAGTGTCATTCACCCAGCCAGCAGTGTTAGGACAAGTGTTGAATCAAAAGAAAGGATATTAAAAAGGACTGAGAAAAAGGCATTTAAACCAGACTGCACAACTGAAGCCGATGAGTTGATACTGAGTCCACCTCCATCTCATCTCAAAGTAGTAAGCAGGCCAGCAGAATGGCACTGGCTATAAAGAGCCCTACAGATGGCAAAGGCAACAAAGGATTTGTTCCTTTCAAAGCGCTGACTACAGCAGAGGCAGTAAATAGGCCAGAATAAATTTATGATCAGTCCTGTATGTCTCTGCAAGGTATCAGGGCGGACATTAGATACAGTTCTATGGACAGAGATAGGGGATTATGCTAAAGATAGAGATACAGATACAGATAGTGTGAGGGCATGAACACATTGGTTGACAAGTCTATTCATTTTTTAGTCAGAGACTACACTTTCCTTGAATGGCAAAAGAGTGTGTGGGTTTGGTGGGAGTTTAAATTAATTTAGAGTATTCAATATTCTGCAATACTTTTCAATCAAAAGAGAATGGTGTGGAGTTGTAATTTGGACAAATTTCAACTTAAAATGAGCATTGATTATACTGTAGACACATTTAAATGTGAGGGAAACTATAATATTTTTATATATAGATACTGTATATATTTGATTTACAATTTTATATACTTAAACTAACAAAACCACAAAAAGCACAAGTGAAAAGCATAATTTGTTTCTGTAGTATTGGGATTGTATTGCTAATAAATGGAATGCTTATTATTAAAAAAATTCACTTAAGGCTGGTTAATTCTTTGACATATATGATTTCTGGTGTTTTCTTCGAGTGACTTTGAGAATTGTCTGCCACTTTGTTACCAGCATGAAATTAATGGATATAATTTAAGCACATACTCCTTTCACATATATATATATATATATATATACATATATATATATATATATATATATATATATATATATATATATATATATATATATATATATATATATATATATATATATATATATATATATATTTTGACCAGTAGTGTGTGTGTATATATATATATATATATATATATATATATACACTACTGGTCAAAACGTTTGAAACACTTGACTGTAATGTTTCTCAAGATCTTAAAAATATTTTGATCCGAAAGCGTATGCTTAAATGTTTGAAATTAGCTTTGTAGACAAAAATATAATTGTGCCATCATATTAATTTATTTCATTATAAAACTAAAACACACAATAAATGTGCAAATTAAACACTTAAGAATGTATAGATTCTGATACATTTATCTGCAAATTTTGGTAGGATTTTGAGTCATGTAATTAAATTACATGTTCTAAAACTATATTTTAAAACACTATTTTGTTGATAAAGTGCAACATACAGAATGAAAGAACATTTTGTAGTATACGACATGGCAGGCACATGCTGTTAGTACATTATTATATGTTTCTATTATGCTTAAATAGTTATTGTAGTATATATACTGTAGTATATTTATAGTAAATGTAATTCTAAACTTAATATTTTGTAATACATTATAATAATCTTATTAATGTGATAACACTTTTTTAAAGAATTGCTTAAATGGACTTTTGAGTTTCTTTTTCTGTTTTTTTTACTTTAGAAAATACATTGGGTATAAGAGGTTCCAGTATGTTGGCACAACTTTAATACAAAACACAATTTATGTAGTTAAAGTTATGAATAGTGTTTTAATTAAGATTAATTGTACTATATCAAAAAAGAATTACACTTAGGTGTGCATTTTGTTTAAATCTAGTATCACAATCAGCTAAGGTAAACAAACATTTAATATGATAGGTATAAATAGGATGATTTTTATGATAGAGGAAGTAGTAAACACTAAACCCATGAAGGGACTGTACTGTTGCACCAGCATATTCGTGGTAACATGAGACTAAAATAAGCTAGAGCAATAATCTTTTGAAATTTTTTATTGATAGCAGCATTTTTCAACTACAACCCTTAAGTCTATATGTTTGTTTAAGCAAGCATCGAAAGAGTGAGAGGTCACATAACCGTAGAATGCAATGCTTGTGTCTTGAGTGGATGATCCAGAGGAATAATTCACCCACTACAGGCCCCATATAATACTATAATTAGCTCTGTGCGGATGGTTTTAATGAGTGTGAGGTTTGACAGTGAAGCTTTCTAGCTCAAATTATTTTGTTAGGCATGTGTTTATTCCAGTGTGTGGGTTTTAATGTGCCTCCCTAAGGTTTGCTGGTCAGCACTGATTATAGTAACGACCCCCTTGCCCTGTCCAAATAACAGTCATCTGTGCCACATTGTTTGTTATTTTGCTCAAGTGCTATAAATATTCAAAGCTGAAAATGACAACCTTGGTTTGTTTTCAAAGACTTGCATTGCTGAGTGAAGGAACTCAAGAACTGGATTATTTAAGTAAATGTAGGACTTATTCAAACATGAATCCAACTGTACGGTAAGGTACTGTGAGGTAAATAATATCACTGTTGTCGGAGTATTGATTTGGATATCTCTTGGTAATTTAAAGGGATTGTTGTCATTAGCCCAGAGATTAGCCAATCCTACTTGTCTGTATGTCTCAATGAGAAATTCGCTCATTACCACCCAAAACCCCAGAACTTAGTAGATGTACAGATTTTTATTTTACTCTGGAGTTTATTTCGCAGAGTGGCACAACTTCGGGACAGTTTTGTGGATGAATCTGCATGCTCTTTGAGTTTGTTCCACCTATTGACTGGAGTTTGTTTTATAGATGATCTATTGCTGTGTAATTCTGTCGCACAAATTGTTTTATAGAAACACTGGACTTGAGTAATCCGACAGCAAAGTTGCTGCGGGGGTCCTCGTAGGCGTACATGGACTATCTTTATAATCTTGTCTTTGACACACGATCTATTTTTTTCTTACATGTCAAAATTTCAAATGTTTATGAGTGGATTGTCTCTCTCCAAGTGGAACGTGAATGGGTTGGTGAAATAGAAATAAACCTTGTGTAATATTGGGCGGAGACGTTTGACGGACTTAGTACTTCATCGTAGTGAAGCAAAAGTGTGCAAGCCCCCTAGAGCAATATTGACACTTCACAGGATGTGTAAATATCTTGGACTTACAGATTTTTGGAGACTTTTGAACCTATCTGGTAGGGACTATAAATAATTTTCATCAGTCCATAAGATTTACTCTAGTATATACTGTATATATATATATATATTTTGTATATCTAATTCCCTCATATAATCTGTTGTTGATTGCTCATTTGGAAAAATCTTAGTCTCAGATCATGCCCTGGTGTGTTTAGAGGTGTTGCCATATTTGAAGAAAAATAAATCATATAGTTGGCTGATCCAGCTAGACGTTAAATTATTGTCAATAATTTTGCCTAACCGATTAAGTATACACGTAGTTATGACATCTCTTATACATATAGATCAGGTGGTGTTTATTCAGGGCCATTACTTTTTTGATAACATTAGGTGTTTCATCAATATCATATGGTCAGTGGCGAATGATCAGGCTCCGGTCACAGCCATCTCACTTGATGCCGAAAAGGCGTTTGATATGGTAGAATGGGATTATCTTTTTAAGATTTTGGAAATGTATGGGCAGGAATGCTTTTATTGGGTGGATTAAGTTACTTTATAGACACCCGGTAGTGGCGGTTCAAACAAATGGATTAATTTCTGATTATTTTACTCTTGATAGGGGCACCTGGCAGTGTTGCCTTCTTTCCCCCTTATTTTTCTGTCTTAACCTGGAACCATTAGCAGCTGCGATAAGAAAAAGGAGGATTTTCAAGGGGTGGTGGCAGGTGGTGTGGCACATAAACTTTTGCTTTACGCAGATTATATTTTATTATTTGTTTCTGACCCTACTAGATCTATGCCTTGCCTCCACAGAATTATTCATTCCTTTTCTAAGTTCTCAGGATACAGAGTCAATTGGTGAATAGCTGACTCTAAATCTGAATCTAAACCCGGTAATGGCTTTTCAGCCGGACACCTTCCAGTGGGCCAAACAAGGCATTAAGTATTTAGGTATTTTATTCCCAGCTAATATGTGTGATTTAGTTAGAGTTCATTTTGACCCTTTAATAAAAAGGGATTCGAAGGATTATATATGACTGGGAAGGTTAATGTTATTAAAATTAATTGTATTCCAAAATTAAGTTACCACAATCTCTCCCTATGTATGTCCCTCTCTTTTATTTCAAGCAATTTGATAGCATACTGAAGTCCTTCATTTGGAATGGTAAACGTACCAGGTTACATTTCAATAATTTACATAGGCCGATTGACAAAGCTGGGCTAGGCCTACCCAAAATTTTGTTTTATTACTATGCATTCAGTCTCAGGCATTTGGCTCATTGGTCGCTTCCACATGAGAGGGCCCCTCCCTGGTTTTGATTTAAACAGGAAGTTTTATCCCCTATTACGCCATTGCAAAGCCTTTCTATTAAACTAACCGTAGAAGTTAAGTTACACCCTGTTATCTCACATTTGCACTCGGTATGGACAAAAGTCTTTAATTCGGACATTTATTTAAATGTTGCTTCGAGCATACGGCTGAACCCCAAATTATGTATTAATAAGTCCCCTTTCTGCTGTTCAGATTGGATTGTGATGGAGGTTAATACGCTTGGTGACCTATATGAGAATGGATTGTTGAGATCCTTTCTAGAGATGCAAGGGTGTGACTTATGCAATTTAAGATTTTACATAGATTCTATTGGACCCACTCTAGATTGTATATGCTTGGTCTTTAAGACACACCCACCTGCTGGCAAAGCCAATCAGAAGCTGGGGGCACAACTCATGTTTTTTGGTGGTGTGTTAAAATCCAAGAATTTTGGTTGAGGGTTCAGAGTTTTATGTGTGACGTATTTGACACTCAATTTTAATTTTGCCCCAGACTCTGTTTTTTAGGTTATGGGGCATTCATTAATATAGGGGAGAGATTTATAAACAGTTGAGTCCTAGCCGGAGTTATGATCGGCAGACGAATCATTCTTAGGGGATGGATGTCGGCTGGAGCATCCTCATTTCAGGAGTAGTGCACTGAGATGGGCGGGGTGGTGGCATTTGAGGAGGTGACATATAGAAGGCTTGGAAAATTGGATTTGTTTTATAGGAAGTGGGGTAGATATTTGGCCATTTTGGAGGGTTCTCAGGGAGTGGCAGTGGAGAGGGATTTGTAGTTTTTTTGAAAGTATACTTTTTTTATGTTCTAATTAATTATGACCACTTGGGTGCGGGTTTCTGTAGGGTGTGGGGGTGGGGGGTGGGGTGAATGTTCGGGGGAGGGGTTTAATTTATATAATTTGATTCCGTATTTTCTGTTATGTTTATTTCATTTGTGAATGGAATCATGAAAAATTGTTAATAAAAAAAAAGTAGTGCCGAAGCAGATAATTGAGGTGGCCCATTCCTGTGTGGATGTGGCTATATCATGTGGGCCACTCCTCTTCCTTTCTGCCACCACCTGCTATTTAGCCTTGTGATGAGCCAGTAATCAGCTATAATTGGAAGGTCTCTCCCTTGGGTCTGATTCCATTCATATGCTCTAAATTTAGTCTTTCTCTCTTTCTCCCCTGATATGCTGGTCTTCACCTGGTCTAGCTGCTCTTCCAACCTGGTCAGGATGGTCGCCAACTGGTCTAGCTGGTCTATCATTCTGTCCAAGTAGGTCTTCAGCTGGTCTAATTGGTTTTCCAGCCTGGCCAAGCCAATCTTCTAAAGAAAACTGGTCTTAAGCTAGTCAACTAGTCTGGCCAATATGGTCTTTGGCTGGTCTAACTTGTCTACCAGTCTAGCCAGGCTGTTCATCAGTGTTCTAGCTGGTGTCCTAGGCTGGTCAGCCTGGTTTTAATCTGGTCTAACTGTCTGGCCAAGCTGGTCTTCAGCTGGTCTAACTGGTCTAAAAGAATGCCCAAGCTGTTTTTTTCAGCAGGTCGAACTGGTCTCCCAGCCTGTCCAAGCTGGTCTTTAGCTGGTCTAACTGGTCTACCAGTCTGATCAAGCTGGTCTAACTGCTCTACTAGTCAGTCCAAGCTGGTCTTTAGCAGGTCTAACTGGCCTACCAGTCTGGCCAAGCTTGTTTTCAGCTGGTCTTCCAGTCTGGTCAGACTGTTTTTCAGCTGGTCTTCCAGTCTGGTCAGACTGTTTTTCAGATGGTCTATCAGTCTGGCCAGGCTGGTCTTCAGCTGGTCTACCTGTCTGGTCTTCAGCTGGTCTAACTGGTCTCCCAGCCTGGCCAAACTGGTCATCAGCTGGTCTAACTGGTCTCCCAGCCTGGCCAAACTGGTCATCAACTGGTCTAACTAGTCTCCCACACTGGCTAAGCGGGTCTTCATCTAGTCTGACTGCTCTCCATGTCTGGCCATTCTGGCCTTCTCCTGGTCTTGCTTGTTAGAGAATATAGCTGGTTTCCCAGCCTGGTCAAGCAAGTCTTTAGTTGGTTTAGCTAGCCTGACCAGCTGACAAGTGTCCAAAATCCCTCTAAAAACCAGTAAACCAGACCAGTCTGACCAGGCTAAGACCAGCAAAGCAGCTTAGGCAGGTTTATATCATTTTTTCTTCATCAGTGGCTTCTTTTTTCCTTTCCTCACCCCCTCTCTCCTTTGATTTCTCTTAATCCTACAGCTAGTAGTGGGGGTCTGGGTAGCTCAGCGAGTATTGACGCTGAATACCACCACTGGAGTCGTGAGTTTGAATCCAGGGTGTGCTGAGTGTCTCCAGCCAGGTCTCCTAAGCAACCAAATTGGGTGGTTACTAGGGAGGGTAGAGTCGCATGGGGTAACCTCCTTGTGGTCACGTTTAGGGGTTCTCGCTCTCAATGGGGCACATGGTAAGTTGTGTGTGACGGTTGCATGGATGAATTCACTCTTAAGGCAGATGGACGGTCATTCAACTTTCTTTTTATTGGGTCCACAGGGAGATATATCCCGGTCATTACATGCTACGAGCGGGATTCGTACCAGCATCTCAGGCATGGGAGGCGGGCATGCAAACAAGGAGGCTAAAGGCTACAGCCCCTAGCGTCAGTCGTTTACACACACCGCATGGCACATACCAGCTGGCTACCATTACACGCACCCCCCTAAATCTCACTCCCATCTGGGTCACGGCACCAATGTGAGGGGTTGCATGGATGAAGTCACTCTTAAGGCAGATGGACATCATTGAACATCCTCTAATCCAGTTCTAAAGGACCTTTATTTACACTAAACAAGTCATCAAACATGCATACTAATGATAAAACATATGTTTGTTGGCACGGAAACCTGCATAAGGGCAAATTTGCGCTTTTCAATTTAAACTGGACCCGAGTGATACAACCCACCCAGAAAAACACAATCTCTTCAACTTTAAAGTTTGTTCGAGTACTTTATAGCAATAATGAAAACATGGACTGATACCAGGAAAAATAGTGCAGCTAAAAGTGCAATTCATTATGGTTTTTCAGTTGTCTCCACAGAATGATTATACTGTAGATTTGATACATTAATAGGTTTCTGATTTAATGCTATCAGACTTTGGGTGTATAAATTAAAATGACAAATTTCTCAACCTAATAAAGGGATTATTATTATTAAGTTTTCCAGAAAACAGCAGTGAATGTTTTTCTCTTTTTCAGTGTTGTTGCTTTATTCTTCCCTACAATTTTATATGTACAAATCAAATGCAATATAAAGACTGTGGTTATTTATATAATAATTATTATATTAGTAGATACCATGTGCCTCCTTGATATATTTAAAGCATTATAAACTTTATATGCATCAAACAATTATGTTTTGTGCATGCGCTCTTTATATATACAGCAGGGTTTAACCATGGATTTAACAAATAAAAAATATTTGCCTCCACTCTCACATCACTCCACTCACATGCTCTGTTCTTATTTAACAGAGCAATCATCAGTGCAACTCACCCACAGCAGTATGCGTGTAGTTCTGCTGTGGGTCACATAGCTATGCAAACTATGCAAATATATGTAAATATAACAGCAACAGCCAATGGCGAATCGGCCCAATCTCAGCATGAAATTTACAGTAATTTCTTTTTTAACTCTGTTACACGTGGATCGCGGAAAGTAGCATGAGCCTCCACATGCTGTGAGTCTCCGCTCTGTCATGCACAACGAGTCACGTGATATGATGCGCGGATTGACTGTCTCAGAAGCAGAGGCAACTGAGCCAAAACTGATGTTCAGACTGCAGGCAAATCAGATCAGATCTTTTCAGGCAGACTGTCCGCACTATTAATTGCAAGTGATCAAATCAGATTTGCGCATTCAGACATAACCAACCTATCTGCTTGAGTTGCTTTGGTAACAACACAGGCGTACCCACATGACGATGCTTTCAAAACAGATGCGGGAAAAATGGAGGTGCATCATTGCGCTCTCCAAATAAGCTCCCTGTCCAGTTGTGGTGCAGAACTCCTCCGTTGCACAAGAAAAACTCAGTAAATACTGTGATGTTCCATGCTGCAGTCACCGATTTTTGACGTCATCGTTGTGTGTCACGTTAAGAGTGATGCAAAAGACCATTTGAAATCCGAATTGAGCAGCAAGAGCGTCCGGACTGAGATCTGAAAAAATCCGATTTTAATATGCATTTAAAACCACCTCCTGATGTGGTTTGAATCAGATTCAGAAAAATATGATTTTATGTGTTTTTTTGCTGTCCAGATTATCAAAAACTCATCTAGATAATCTGATTATTAGTGGCAGTCTCAACAAGGCCTGAGACTTGTCCTCCGCCACCCGGATTGAGGTGAGTAACCACGCCACCACAAAGACCTACTAAGCAGTGGGAATTGGGCATTCCAAATTCGGAGAAAAGGGGATAAAAAAAATGTATACAGCTAGTAGTCAAAGGTACTGAGGAAAAAATTATATAAAAAGCAATGCTTTAAGCAGGGCAGTTCACGTATCTTTTACTAATCTAGAGTACAATAAAAACCCTCAACATGCATGTCCGACTCGCCATATTGATGTTTTATAGGCTTTCAGCATGTGTTGCATTGATGTATTGCCAATCACCATAGCAATACACTGAAGTCAAAATTTCCCCCAAACTTTCCAAAATACTTTTAGAACATCCTCTCTGCTGTCTTTAGCCACAAAATTGTACCACTCACAACTCTACTACATGGCGATTATGTGAGTGCTGACTGAGCAGGTTATTTCCAAACAGTTTCTCACAGCTATAACTTAATAGACTCTTGTCTGTGGCAGGTAGCACTGCCAGCTCAGACCTTTAGTACAAAGGCTCTCTACCTGAAAATTGTCACCACGTTGCATTGTTAGAGATCTCAACTCAAATACCTGCATAAACACTCAGATTATAGTGCAATGACTGTGCTGTTCTGCCTGGGCCCTGAGTTAGGTTGAAGGAGGTGATGGGTCATGGTGTCTTGACTTGTGGCTTTGTTATTCAGTGCATCGATACATGAAGTACATCACCATGTGGCACACACTGCAAAAGAAACCCGGTGAAATACTAGCAACCTCAGAGCTGCAGCTGCAGTACGGTAAAACGGCTGTGCTCTGCAGATCTTGATTACCGTTTTCCTTGCTTTAGCATTATTTGTAAAATTTTTACAGCATGTACTTCATCATTTCAAAAACAGATGCAGCCAAATGAGAATTGTATATGTAGTTCTGTGTACAGTGAGCCTCTCTTGTTAGCATTGTTTAAACTGATGTGAAATGTCTTGCTTGAGGAAAAACTGAAGAAAAAAAATTCTTGTGATGATCGTAATAGTCTCACACGTATTTAAGTGGTTTTGTGCGTTTGCCAATTACCAACTTTAAAATAGGACTGTCTCTAGGAAACGTCTGTAGACAAAATGCTAATTCAGACACAGAGAGTTTATTGGGTTTGTGGGCTAGTGGTCTAGCAGGACGCAGTATCTGTTATCAGTATATCACAAAGATTTAAGAACGAAGGTGTAACGATATTTATTTTTATTTATTTTTTTATTAGAGCTGTTGAAAGTACTGAAAGTGTTATGCAAATGCATACATTACATGCATGTTTTAATGGGCAGTTTTCTTCATGACTATCTGAGGATATGGCCAGATTTCTATTCATTAAGATCTAATTTCTTAAAGCAGACTAACTTCTCTGCTAAATTGTGAGGCACTTTCCGATATAGTAAATGGAAGAGCATTGCTGGTTACTTAAAGTACAAAAGCTTTATTGATCAGTGACTGTGAGACGAGGTTGGGCATTGCCTTATCAAGTGTCAAGTTGTGTCTTTTTCCTTTACCTCTGCAATCATACGGATTTTAAAAGCCTTTTTTTTTAAGAAATTTTAATATTATTATATTTATTTTTATTAGGGAAATTAACCCAAAATGTACAATATCTTTTTTATATAATCTATTATCTATATATATTTTTAATAGGAATTATTTTATAAATTTGTATCACTCTACCTGTGACACTCCAATACCTCACCCGTCTTAATGATTTGTGAAGAGCAAAAGTTGAACTGTATTTTCATTATTTATTTCTGTTTTCAGAAATTGTTTCGTTGCTGGTATTTTAAAGGTACACTCAGCTATTTATTCCCCAATAACAGTTTTACTTCTAAAGAAATGGATTGTAATTTTGAAATATATTTATAAAATGATTATCACTCACATGAGATGAGGACTCTATCAATTATCTTATAAAAGTTGTTTTATTCTACATGGGGCAGGGGTGCCCTCATGGGGGCAGCCATTTTAGAATCAACTGAATACTACTCGCTAAATCTCAGTAACTGTGTTATTATTGGACAATTTCACCTTTGGATTGAATTAATCATGGCTGATTGTGAATAGTGAATTTCTACAATGACTATTGATTTTGATTGATGCTGCATCCACACCACTAGATGTCACTGTAAGTTCAAGATGACACAAACAAAAAGTTACTGAGTGCACATTAAAGTTGAAATTTTTCCTTATTCTTTATGTTTATTTGTTTAATTGTTAGTACATTGCTATTATTATTTTATTGTATTTTTCTAAATGTACTGGTTCATGCATTTGTTGTGACTTTTTGTATTATTGTGCCAGTTTGTTTTAAAGAGAAAAAATGTCACTGTTGAAATAAGTAAATCTCAAGCAATTTGCATTTAGAGTGATGGTAGGGATTTCATTGTGAAACTTGCAGATCTTGTTTCTATATTTCTTTCTTTTAAAAAAAAAATGAGCTCACTGTTTGATAGTTCATGACGGCATTGGAAAAATGTGTTCAATTTGTTTGTTAGTAAGTGTCATCTCAGGCAGTGAAGAACAAAGAATGATGATATTTTATAGAGATCTGCCATACGGATTATATTGACTGCAGAACAGAACTAAAAATCCAGATTGTTAATGGCCAAATGATCAGGATCTGTCAGAACAATATGTATGGCTGGCAGAATCAATGGCTTTAGGCATTGATTTTCCATTTACACTCATCAACACTGAGGGCAATTCATCTTTATATTTCAGTTGAGCAGAAATAAATAGGCACTTATTTAATCATTTGATATATACTGTATATCTTGAACAATTTGTGTACGCCACAACTAATGATGCTCTTTAAATAGGACAAAAGACAAATGTTGAAGCTGACCCACAAGTACAATGTTGTGTTGGAGTGTGCAGAATTTCCTACACTTAAGCAATATCACACAATTGCTGCTGTTCTTTTCTGATCAAAAGCACAAATGAGAGTGTGATATTAGATTTAGGCAACATTTTCAACATATGAACAAATGAAGTAAATTATATGAAATAACTAACATTTAAGACAAACGTTGTCCTGTTAGTTCAAGCATTTCTTCTCCGCCTGTGAAAATATTTCTAACAAAAAGCCACAGCATCAAGCACAGCTCCACAACACTCCAGGTTTTTATTGTCATTTTTTCGTGGTGTTTCATTCATAAATGAATCTTTTTTTTTAATCTTTTATGTGTTTTTTTGTTTTTTTTTATCTTTTAGGTGTTTTTAGTGTTCTTGTTCACTTCCATTGTTTCGGTCAGTAATGACTCTGTGCTTTTTAATGAATCACTTCAGTCAATGATTCATCGACATAAAATGTGCTTAATTTTTGCCACCTGCTGGCACAATCTGCAGAGAAGGTCACTGAACAAATCCGTCAATTCAATAAAAAGGAATGAGGAATGGAAATCCCCATCACTATTTGGGAAGCCTCAGACACATAGTAAAGCGTCCTAATAAATATCAGTGCTCTTGAAATGGTGTTACCAATTAAATTGGAGGTCTGGAACTGTTGTAATTAATATAAAAATTAGATCATGTAATGTTTTTATAGTTAAAAGTTAGTCTTATTTAGTGAGAACATCTGTTCAAAAACTGACAAACTGACTACTGGTCCATGACATACTTTTTTGATGACCCACTCACTACTGGAAAACTTACCACACTATTTGGGAATAAAGTCCTTTGAGGATTGACCTATGGAATTGAAGCACAGTTAAGCCCTCCATTCTTTATTTTAGCTCATACATGCCATTAATGAAACCTAATGTTCTCCAGCTCCAGTAGCTGACATGAAACGAATGAAAGGGGCAATTTACCCCATGCCTGTGTATATGAATTAAGCACCTTCCCTCTTAGATGAGAGGACAATGCAAATTGTTAAGATCAAAAAGGTCACGCTGTCTGCAGCAGCAATCTAAGAACGGAATTTTCCAGGAGAAATCCAATTAGAGCATTACCTAATGTGGAAGCTGAAAATAAGCCCCAACATCCCCAGCTTTGTTCAGCAAGACTTTTAACTTTGCTCTAGTACCTTCTGTGCTCTTTACCTGCAGAGGTGTGTTTTGTCAGAGGGTCAGGGAATATCAAACATCCAATTAGGGGGTTGTAACTGAGACACACACATATGCACACTGGTCTCTTCTCATTACACATAGGAGCAGGCCCTCTGTCAGTTAGCTCTGGCCCTGCAGGCTCACTTCCCCCCTGCAATATTAGATCAGCCATCAGGGAAAGAAGCATGGGTTCTTCAACACATTCACAGTCAAATGTCATGAAGCTCACATCCTTTTTGAGAAATGTATGTTAGATGAAAACGCAGAATGATGGCTTCCAGCATAAACTTTCTTTTACCGCACCACCATGAAAGTGTTTTATGGAAATGTATTTCTAAAGTGAGACCTATTTTTCCTATTTTAATTTAACAAATATATTCATTATCAGTCTGCACGAGCTAGCATTGATGACATTATCAAATATTCTGCTTGTATCCATCTGACTGACATCTGTTGAAATCAAAGTCAGGTTTATTTTCTTTTTTTTAAGGAAAATATGGTTAATGCATTATGAACTAGCATTAACTAGCAATGAACAACAGGATCTTTATAAATCAACATTAACCAAGATTATGCTGATAAATGCTATTTTGCTTATGATACCCAATGTATTTGCTAATGTTAAAAAATAGAACCTTATTGTAAAGTGTTATTGGCCTTCCATTCAGGATGTATGATATATGCAGTAAATTAACAAATACAATAAAATCAATTAGTCAATAAATAAGACAATATTGGAAAAGTAGATACTGTGTATACAGTACACAAAACTAGTTATTGCTTAAGGTTTGGTACACCATAACTATATAAACACCAGTTATTGCATTATAATAAACCATTATTTCACATCATGTGGAGGTAGAAAATAAGAGAATAAATATATTGTATATAATACACATTTACAGAAATATAGAATTGTTAAATGTATGCAAGCAATTCTTGTATTATAAATAATTTTTGATGTTCCTAATTTTTAAGTTGCTTTGGATAAAAGTGGCAGCTAAATGACTAAATATAAATGTAAAAATAATAATTGTTTAAATGCACTCTGCTTTTCCTGTAAAATACATGGCTGTGTAATATTACACAGGATCGAGAGAAAAGAAAACCATCAAGACGTGTACAGGCCTTGGAGATATCTCTATTGTGCATCTATCAGGTGATAAGGTTCACAGGTGATTTATCTTTCCCCATTGGTCCCAGGTTGCTTTGAGTCACAAAGATGCCCCCCAGCCCCCCTCCAACTGACCTACAATGGAGCATAATCAGTAATTGTCCACATCAATAAAGTTTTCATATTGCATCTGGATACCCTCCTTTACACAGTATCACTGGGTGGAGGACATCATAATTTCATTGAAAGGAAAATGGGGCAGAGGCTGAAATTATATCTATATTACTCTCCGAGACAAGGGGGGCTGGGACATAACTGTCCGGTTTGCAAGAGCCAATGATTTTTCTTACTTTCTTTCTTTATGATCTTGCCTCCCAATTACCTGGCAGTGATCTTGTGTAGAGAGAGGAAATGGATCTATAACTCATTTACACTACTGTCTATGAGGCCACAGTGGGCATTGGTTTCTTAGAGGCTGAGGAAGGGGGGATAGATTACTGTCAAATATAATGTGCTCAGAATAGGAACGGTCTCTCATTTGTTTTGATATCTCCTTCTAGGTCCCTGAAAGACTAATGTAGTCATTTTATGCGATTGAGATGAGAGAGATATAATAAAAACATGGAAACAGTAACAATAACAAAAATTGTGTGTGAACATTAACCATGTTCTTGATCAAGAAAGTGAAACTGATCAATCAACCAATTATGTCAACCAAAATTTCCATTGCTTATCCAGAGAGGATAAAAAAAATCACTGTCAGTAAGGTCAGTATTTATTAAGAGCTGAAAAGCTAGAATATCATCTTGTTTCAAATGACAGCTTGCTTTTATAAGGTGAGAAAGCCTGGGCTGTGTAATAATGACTGACCTTTGAATGAATCATAAGAAACTCTGACATTAACTGCCAGCCACTGATTCCTGCTTACTCTAATCATAGGTTTTTCTTATAAAGCAGCTTTGATTAAGACTGCAGGATTTAAACATGAAATTCAAATTGAGAACAGCTTCAAAAGAAGCCATATCAGCAACTGAACTTTAATCTAACAGACAGAGCAGAGGGAAGAAAGTTGAGTGGGAAGCTCATTTGAAGGATGACCAACATCGTTCATAGGTGCTACATTTTCAAATCTGATAAGTTTGACAATACCAATAATAAAAACTCTTCCTTTCAAGTCAAAGATATGCACAGTGACTGGACTGTGATAATTGTAGATAGAGCTGTAAAGCTAGAAATAGTTTGTTAAGAAGCAGTAGGGATATTTGCGTTTCAAATCAGAATCTATTTTGATATAGTAGAGCCATATGGTTATAGCAGATGGTTGAAAGCTTCCTTAAGACCTTAGAGAGAATTTTTTTATTGTTCCTCTGCACATCCCAAAGTAATCATATCTACTTTCGAAGAACAGCACATTGGATTCAGACAAAAGCAATTTTTAGTTTTTTATCTAAAACACACTGCGAGCAAAGAGGCCACAGATTTTCATAGGTTGGTTTCCATGAAATGTGTAACACTGTGGCTCTGTGGCACTATCAAAACATTGCTCTGTTTGTTTGAGCATCCCAACTCAACTAGCAACACCCGCTCAACCAATGGCATGAGTTTGGGGCAGGTTCTCTGCTTGTCCAACCAAACGCAGATGGGGCGAGTTTTCAGGAAACCTTTTTATTAAAAAAATACCCATGCCTAAAGTGTTGAAAAGTTTTCAGTGAGGAACTGGATTTAATTCTGGCTTTACTGGCAGAGGGATAAAGTGAGCATCATGTTGCTTCCATCCTTAAAATTAAGATGGCGGTTCATAAGAACATTGGGAACAACAAAGCAGACATTGGGAACAACAAAGCTACAGACCAGCAGAGAGTGAAAACGACTTTACACTGACCGGGATGAGTGCCAACTCATTCGAAAGTCACTCAACAACCGTAGGATGACATCAAAAGTAGCCTACAAAAAGAATGGCAAAAGGCAGCTGGGGTGAAGTGCACGGCAAGGACAGTTCGAAACAGGCTCCTAGGGTCAGGGCTAAAGTCGTGCAAAGCTAGAAAAAAGCCCTTCCTCAGTGAGAAGCAAAGAAGGGCCAGGCTGAAGTTTGCAAAAGGCCATAAGGATTGGACTGTAGAGGACTGGAGTAAGGTCATCTTATCTGATGTGTCCAGTTTTCAGCTTTGCCCAACACCTGGTTGTCTAATGGTTAGAAGGAGACCTGGAGAGACCTACAAGCCACAGTGTCTTGAACCCACTGTGAAATTTTGTGGTGGATCAATGATGGGTGCTCAGCAAGGCTGGAATTGGGCTGATTCGTCTTTGTGAAGGACTCATGAATCAAGCCACGTACAAGGTTATCCTGGAGGAAAACCTGCTTCCTTCTGCTCTGACAATGTTCCCCAACTCTGAGGATTGTTTTTTTCCAGCAGGACAATGCTCCATGCCACACAGCCAGGTCAATCAAGGAGGAGCACCAGATCAAGACCCTGTCATGGCCAGCCCAATCACCAGTCCTGAACCCCACTGAAAACCTCTGGAATGTGATCAAGAGGAAGATTGATTGTCACAAGCCAACAAAGCCGAGCTGCTTAAATTTGTGTGCCAGGAGTGGCATAAAGTCACCCAACATCAGTGTGAAAGACTGGTGGAGATCATGCAAAGATGCATGAAAGCTGTGATTGAAAATCAGGGGTTCCACCAAATATATATATATATATATATATATATATATATATATATATATATATATATATATATATATGTGTGTGTGTGTGTGTGTGTGTGTGTGCGTGCGTGCGTGTGTGTGACTCGTCTGTTTTCCTTCTTTAAAACAGATGGTGATGAAATCAGAGCAGAATCAAAACAGAATGTTGTTGTATGTAAAAATAAAGAAATAAAAAAAATTACAAATCACATCAAAGCAGCACAGTTTATGGGACTGGAGTTCCTCAGTTTCCACTCATCCTGTGCATTTTATTTCAAAGGTAAGTGTGTTTTACTTATGGTCGATGGCACTGTAATTGTATAAATTACCCTGAAATCTGCCATGTAAAGAAATCCTGTGGGATGCATAAAAGACAGAATCCTGTGTTCTCTGTGGCCAACATGTCCTCGTCCCCAAACGCAGTCAGTCTTGCTTTATCTCACGCACATAGAGAGGAGCTAATGGTCACGGCTGGAGGATGAGGTTTTTGTAAAATGGACGGAGCAATTAACACCTGACAGTTCTCATTATCCTCCATGTCAGTGGGTGGAGGCTGGAGGCCAGGAGGTGGATTAGAGAGAAAATGAAAGGAAAATTAAAGACACTTAATGGATGCTGCTTTAGATTTCACTGCAAGTTCTATTAACCATAATTTAAATCAATTTTCTCCTTTCTGCAATTCTGCTCTAATAAAGCTATCTGTCTGACAGAGACTTTGTGTATCCCAGGCGTGTATGTTTGAGATACCTTAGCCTAGTCTCATTTTGCTAAGTGCCCACAAAGCACACAATGCTGTTTGCAAGCACAAGGAATGGATGTACCGTTCTCCTGTGTGCCCTTTGGTTCATGTGAAACCAGGGTCCAAATTAACTTTTTACCACACCTGCTAAGGGCGAGTGAATTTTCAGGTCATAAATATTTATTACCAGCCATTAAACAGTTTTTTTTGTTTGTTTTGTTTTTTTGCATTATTTATATATTTCTTTACTATAGAATTATTTATCTGTTTCTTCCCTTGCATATTTGTGACAAACATTGCAGGTCATCATTGTGTCATAGTAAACAAAATGCACCTGTCACAAAACAACATGATCACAGGGAAAATCTGCATGTTAGCATGCACACGGACAAGTGTCATCATGCGGCGACTGTTCAGAATGCTGTTTCGGTCTCACAAAGCGAGAGGTGTGCACAGTTAATATAGAAAAAGTGTTTGAAGAAGAGAAAAAAAGTTCTTGCAATTGTGTTATGTATCATCGACAGCCATATCACCCTGCAGCTCTTGCCTGGTTGCCCACTAAAGCTAAGCAGGGTTGAGCCTGGCCAGTACCTGGATGGGAGACCTCCTGGGGAAAACCAAGGTTGCTGCTGGAAGTGGTATTAGGGAGGCTAGTGGGGGGTGCTCACCCTACAGTCTGTGTGGGTCCTAATGCCCCAGTACAGTGATGGGGACACTATACTGTAAAAAGGCACCATCCTTTGGATGAGATGTTAAACTGAGGTCCTGACTCTCTGTGGTCATTAAAAAATCCCAGTACACTTCTTGTAAAGAGTAGGGGTGTAACCCTGGTGTCCTGGCCAAATTCCCCCTATCTATCATGGCCTTGTATTAATCTCCATCCCTGAATTGGCTACATCACTGTACTCTCTCCTCCCCACCAATAGCTGGTGGGTGTTCTGGTGCACTATGGCTGCTGTCGCATCATCCCTATGCTATATAAAGTGCTTTGAGTGCCTAGAAAAGTGCTATATAAAAATGTAAGGTATTATTATTGTTATAGGACTTCACGTAACAGCCAGTAGGGGCCCCTAATCTTGTCATTTTATTTATTTTTAAGGTCCTTTATCCTTGTTTTGTGTCATCCTGTTTCCAGTCCTGATTTTTCTCCAGCTGTGTCATTAGTGTATTTATAGCCCTCAGGTTCTTGTGGTGAGTAAGGCCTTGTTTCTTTTTATGTCTATTTGCTTGTTTATTCAGATTTAATAAATCTGTGTTTGGGTTCTCAACTTCCACTTGCCTGAGAATCAGTGTTACAGAATGCTAGACTGCACCATGAACCCAGCAGATCAGACATTGGATTGTTGCAAGGGATTATTATCGGTTTCACAATACTGTGAAAAATTTGGGGACTTGGCTGCTTAAATCAAACAACCATGGCAGGTATTCCGAACTCTGTATTGGTTGAGTTTGAATAGGCCAATTTGTTTTGTTGGTTTACAATCAAAGCCTGCCCAGTGCTCTCTTGCCAGAGGTGGCACCCAGCACTCTCTCACCGGAGGTGGCAAGCTCAAAGAGGAGGAGGAGGGGAAGAAAATCATCCGTTATTTACTCTCCACGTTCGATGCTCTGGACATCCCTGCTCCTGTGGTCCTGAAGATCCCTGTGACAGAGGCCCCTCCACTCCCTGCTCAGGTTGTCCTGGAGGTCCCTATGGCAAAGGTCCCTCTGTTCCCTGCTTCGGTGGTCCCAGTGATCCCAGCCTTGCTGTCCCAGATTTGGTGGTCCCAGTGGTGCCAGCCTCGGTGGTTCCAGTTTCAGTAGGCCCGGTCACCCATCTTCGGTGGTCCCATATTTTAGTGTCCGGTGGTCCCAGCTTTGAAGGTCCCAGTGGTCCCAGCCTGGGTAGACCTACCTTTGGTGGTCCCAGAGGTTCCTGGTTCGATGGTTCCAGTTACAAAGGTCAAAGAGTTTCTTGGTTCTGTGCCATTGCCCTTGTCAGAGTCCCCTAGTGCCTAAATTTCCCTGAGTCCCATAATGCCTTATATATTTCCTAAGTCCCCTAGTACCATAACATTTCCTGAATTTTCTTGGGCCTTTAATATTCCTGAGTACCCTAGTGTCTTGATATTTCCTCTGTCTCGTAGTGCCTTGAATCTTCCTGAGTCCCCCAGTGTCATGACATTGCCAAAAGTCTCTGGACGCATTTATCCTGCCCGAGTCTCCAGCTGCCTTAACCCTGCCCAAGCTGGAATAAAGGGACAGCTCTGTCATGTATGGGACTTTCCCCAGTAGGGGCTGCTCGTCTTGTGGGGTTTTTTATTTTTAAGTTCTTGGTCCTTGTTTTACCTCTTCCTGTTTCCCTTCCTGATTGTTTTTCAGCTGTGTCTTGTACCCTCATTTGTACTTGTGTATTTACAGCTCTCACGTTCACCCTGTCTTTGAGTTCGGAATGGCAGACCACCAATAACTACTCCAGTCATTTCTGTCTATGGCAACAAAAAAAAAGTATGAATAATATGGTAGTAAGCAATTCCAAAATCAGCCTTTGTCTACCATTGTTTGATGAGTTTGGTTCTCGTGGTGAGTCCAGCCTAATTTCTTTTCATGAATATGCTTTTGTTAATTCAGTTTAAGAAATTTGTGTTTGGATTCTCAACTTCCACTTCCCTGAGAATCAATGTTACAAATTGCTTTGATACATTAATTGCAGAAAGTAATAAGATGAATTTAAAATGGTTAAAGAACTGAGGTCTCTGGATGCTCTGAATCAATGAGGTAAATATCTATTAATACATTGATGGCAGCCTGTGTTATAGCGGCGCTGTTTTACCTGATACTCACTTTGATAGCATTGTTAAAAAAATAAATGTCACTTGGTACAACCTTCACATTGCATTCCTTCAAAGGCGAAGGGAAGTTTACTTGGACCGTACATGCAATGGGGATTTTCCACATGCCCAGTGACACGATTTGAGCGTTATCATACGTTTCGGTGTGGATGAGCAACTTTTGGAAAACGCTTGAAAATGTTAGTGTGGATGGAGAATGTTTTGAAACGAAAACACCGTTTTCAAATGTATCCGGATTAATGTAGACGTAGCCTTAATCTACCGCTGCCCCTCAGTATTAAATGAGATTTTGTAGCCTATCAGCATGCACTCGTGGGGTATATTAGGGTGGCTACGTGCCACCTAGAAACACATCACGACAATGACTGCCCCCTTCCAGTATTGAACACTTCTGCTTTAAAGGTATATGTTGTTGGATTTTATTCTAACCGGTTAGGTCTGGTACCTGGGGCTGATGTTAGATTCTCATTGTGTATTCATGGTTAATCATGCAAGGCTCATATCGAGCTTCGCTGGTCGACTGCTAACTTCCTCCAGACTGTTAGTGTATTGTTCCAACTGTTCAACAGATGACGCCATCGCCACCACCCTCCATCTGGCCCTCATCCACCAAGATAAAAAGGACTCATATGTTCGAATGCTGTTCATAAACTTCAGCTCATCATTCAACACAATAATTCCTCAGCACCTGATTGGAAAACTGAACCTACTGGGACTGGACACCTCCCTCTGCATCTCGATCCTGGACTTCCTGACTGGGAGACCTCAGTCAGTCCGGATCGGGAACAGCATCTCCACCACCACCACACTGAGCACTGGGGACCGCAGGGCTGTGTGCTCAGTCCACTGCTGTTCACTCTGCTGACTCACGACTGTGCAGCAATGCACAGCTCGAACCACATCATCAAATTTGCCGTTGACACGACCGTGGTGGGTCTCATCAGCAAGAACGACGAGTTTGCATACAGAGAGGAGGTGCAGTGGCTAACAGACTGGTGTAGAGCCAACAACCTGTCTCTGAATGTCGACAAAACAAAAGAGATGGTTGTTGACTTTAGGAGAGCACAGAGTGACTACTCTCCGCTGAACATCGACGGCTCCTCTGTGGAGATCGTCAAGAGCACCAAATTCCTTGGTGTTTACCTGGCAGAGAACCTCACCTGGTCCCTCAACACCAGCTCTATTACCAAGAAAGCCCAGCAGCATCTCTACTTTCTTCAAAGTCTGAGGAAAGCCCATCTCCCACCCCCCATCCTCACTACATTCTATAGAGGGACTATTGAGAGCATCCTGAGCAGCTGCATCACTGCCTGGTTTGGGACTTGCACCGTTTCGGACCGCAAAGCCCTGCAGAGGATAGTGAGGACAGCTGAGAAGATCATCGGAGTCTTTCTTCCCTCCATCAAAGACATTTACACAAAACACTGCATCCACAAAGCAACCAGCATTGTGGATGACCCCACACACCCCTCACACAAACTCTTCACCCTCCTGCCGTCTGGCAAGAGGTACCGAAGCATTCGGGCCCTCACGGACAGACTGTGTAACAACTTCTTCCCGCAAGCCATCAGATACCTCAATACTCAGAGACTGGACTGACACACACACACACACACACACACATGTGTCCTGAGTTGCACTTTAATTATTGTCACTTTATACCTGGCTGCAACCTTAATAACTGTTATGTTTATATTTGGCATTTTTAGAAACTGTCATCTTTTTGGTCTCTCGCTGTCTCTAACTGTGCCTATTGTAGGCTTAGGGGGCAGTCATTATATACTGTGCCTGAGAGAACGAGGGTGGAATGCGTCGCCACATCTTTGGTGGGCAAAAATCCTATAAACCTATAAACTTCTGATGGTTTCACTGAGGTAAATGTCATTTGAAAACATGGGAGTCACGATAAATGTTTCCTTATGTATTACTAGACAATTTGTATGTCTTGAGTCGCCCGTCTCATGTCATCAAGCATCAGATTATGATTCTTATTGTTCAATTTAATCCATGTATGATGTTGCAGATCTTTAAAAAGTTCCTGGCCCCAGGCGAGTCTCCATTTTATTTACTCTCATTTGGCATGTGACAAGTGTTAAATTTGGACCCTGTGTGCAACCATTCTATTCAACACATTTTCTTTGTATTTGTTGCTCTGATGCGGAAACTGCTCAGGCAGTGTCAGTCATGTGTCAAATAGATGATGAATAAATTGTGGCTCTCTTTTTAAACTATAGTACAGGAAATCTCTGTCAACACCAAGCTGCTTTTAGAATACATTAGCATCAGTTACACAGCTTTATCTCTTCCCGCAGCCAGATGATTACACGCTAAGTTATGTCATCCGAGTTGATTATGTAGACTCTGAAGTACAATATTATATATTATTGCATCTGATAGGGACTTAATTAGGAGCATAATGGTATGGTAACCTATCAGTCAAGGCTAATTACTATGGCTTTCATGCAAGAGTAATTGAGTTTTTAGTTCAGGGGCTGAGGTTTGGGACACTGGTATGAAGCAACAATTACTGGCGACAGAGATCTCAAGATTTATGGCTTAAAATCCAAGATGGAAAATGATGACATGTGATTCATCAAATCGCTTTAGCAATCCCCACCTCCACCACACACACACACACACACACACACACACACACACACACACACACACACACACACACACACACACACACACACACACACATCAGTATTCAAGCTTTGGCATGTCTGAAAACTCACTGAGCACTAATGGCTTTGAACCGTGCTATTTGGGAGTAAATGAGCTTTTCCTATGTTCAGTTATTTGTTGAATTGCATTAATAGTCTTGTAGATTGATAAATGGATAGAATGCTTTTTATGAAGGAAAAAATACAGGTATGCCACTTCAGTGGCCCCATACTACAATGTAAAAAGTGGCAACCTGCAATTCTTACCTTAAGGAACTGTTTCCTGAACTAACCCATACAATTAGATTTGTTGGTATAAATCCAGTGAATTTAGATATTACAACATGAAGCGCATTGTTCAGGTAAAAAACACTTTTCAGTCTTCAGTGTATAATAAAGTTCAATCACAACATTATTTCAATTGAAAACAGAAAGTAGTTATATTTCAGCTTCTGTTCTCTACGGTGTGCTATCTTTTTTTTCACATACTCTATGTTTCTTCTTTAGATAGATGGAATGAGAATTCAGAGCTCCGGGTGATAAGAACCTGACATTTCTCATTTGAACTCGTTTCACAATACAGGGACATGTGTGTCCTGGTAACCTCTGTTATTAAAAGGTAAATTAATGTTTCTATTGTAATGAAAGCACATTTCCAAATCATCTGATCTTCTTTTAGATTAAAATAAAAGTTAATATTCCTCTAAAATGAGTTCTGATAATTAAACACTCCTGATGAAATGTCATTTGGTGGATTTCATGAATGTGTTGAAGGACAGATTTCAGACTCTGTGGAGCTTCAGATTCTTTTTCTTTGTTTAATACTGCAGAGATTCAGTTCATCAAACAATATCTATATTAAACTCAAACAGTACTCTATTTCTCTCTATCTCTTCATGTTTCTGATTGATACACCTTTTCCATACAAAGTTTTCACGCCCCAAAGAGTCTAAATGTACCTGCTCCCATGGCAAACAAATCAATTTTATAGACTTTAAAGTTGCTGATCTTGAAAACTGTCTGAAATACCTTTGTAGAACCTGAGAGTGATTCTCTAATCCACCCATTATTGGCACATTGGATTGGCATCGACAAGCAGGCCACACAATATTTGAAAAGATGTATCTATCTCCACAAGCTCAAAATTGCAATATGGACTGAACCATGTTTCTAATGACATGAAACATGGTCCCTCAGTTGTGAAGTGTACTTTCCAAATAATTTATACAATTAGTAGTCAGCTACAATAAATCGAGGGTTTGTTTATTGTTTAATATTCATGTTCATCATGTGTCACTCAATGAAATTTATCACTATGCCAGCAAACATCCTTGAGAATGAAAAAGAAGGGAATGGGAGGCAGAGCTTTTGAAACACCTTGCATTTGCACATTATAATTCCTTTGTTATAAAATCATTAGATTGTTGAGTGTATCGAGCCTTTTCCTCAGACTAAATTCAATTGTATTATTTCCCCAGACATACAACCAAAAGAGGTTCATCATCAAGATACAATTTCCTCGCTAGATCTCTTAATATACTGCTGGCTCTACCAAAGTGTATGTGCATGTGTTCAAACTGAGAGACAATCATTTGAAGGAACATGTTTATTGCAACCTGCCTATCAGGAGAATTCAATGCAAAGACAAAATCAACATACAGTATAAATGTGTGTGCTGCATGACAATAGTAATATATGCACATGAGCACCACAGTTCCTTGTAATTTATTGTCTATTGCTCTCATAGCATAAGAGAGAAAAAGGCTGTTATTAAAAAATACTTTTCTCTAACAGCCACTCGAGTGTAGCATGACTTTGTGAGTGACAAGTCACTCTGCTTTCATGCTAATTATGACTCATGTGTCTTTATCTTCGTGTCACGACTGCAGTTGAATGGAGCGGTTCTGTCCAAAACAGCCTTTTGATCATGGAAAGAGCCACCAGAAAGGTGATCATGTAAAAAAATTAAAAATAATTCCCTGTGTAAAATTATTAAACAGAAGAAAATGTGATAAATAATTGTTTTTCATCCAAGATTGTAGATTCAAGCAATTCCTCTGGTAATGTATCTTTATTGCAGTATTACTAATTCGATTTTTTTTTTATTAAAGTGTGAAATTCACTTGCTGATTTCACTACTTTAATAATAAGAATGTATTAATTTGACATGTGTTTGTATGTATGTCCAGCCAATGTTGAAACTCACTTCAATGTTACAGTATTTCTGTAAACACATAAAGCATGGTGTAACTTCTTGTATGCTTTTTTTTTTTTTACTCATGAAACACAGTGATACCCCAGGGGTAATTCAAAAATTTTATATTTTCAATTGTATTTTTGCAAAATGAAATAAAATTAGTTCAGGGAATCAAGACAATGGCCAGCAGCCTTTAATATCATTTAATAACAGTCTTTAATAACAAGAGCTTATTATTGTCCCTTATGATCTTGACACTAGAGTCTGGGAGCTTTACAGCACCATAAAATGAGGGAATATCTCTACTGTAAATATTCAACACCTTAATTTCCTACAGGCCAAGGACATGAGTTCACAAAGGCTGAGATCACACATGAAAGAGCATTTCACGCCTTTGTTGAAGTCTGAAAGAATAATGCTGTCAGTGGATTTGTTTCATATGTAAAACTTTAAAGAAGATGAACACTCAGCTATGATATTTCCACTGAGGCTGATGGGAGTTCAAGGGCAAAATCTAGTGGAAAAGCGTAGGCCTTTGTGTCCAGTCTTCAGACATTTACCTGTATCTGCCTGGTCTCTGCAGAGAAATGGCTGTTTGATTCTATTACACTTTCATTACAGTTGTAGTTAATGGTTGTGTCACAGTCTATTAGCTGCATTCATCTTTCCTGTGATACACAGAGAGACACAAGCGCACAGAACAAAGACAAATGACTCTGACTCATGGCAGCAGCATTACAATTCAAACATTATTTTCCATACGGCTAGGAGCAGCCTGACCGAGCCTCGCTGCACACAGCCAGTCATGTTGGTAATGGCATGGAGAAATGCTTTTTCTAATCTAAACAACTCAATTATCTGTTGCACCACCATCCTTGATCAAAAATATTACCTTCACCATATTCGATTTCAAAACACAGTATTACAACCAAAGGGGACAGGAAATAAATCCTGACTGCTCTGCCTGAAATCTCTCAATGTGACTCTTGGGTTTGCACTAAGCCCTTGCTCATTTGGAAGTTCTCCGCTGCTTTTGCAGTTTGCCACTTGCCAACAGTAATCGATTTAAAAATGCTTTTAACGATTTCATCATTCCAATCCTTTACAATTTATAAACTACTAATCAATAAACAATGGCAAATCTACACATGTGGTAACAAGAAAACCGTTGGGATCTGCCATCAAAGACGTATCCATGATCCGTTCCTATGAAATTGATACCACTCATGAAATAGATGGAATTGATAGCACTCATGTGACTGCCAGAGATTCATTTCGAAATATAAAATTCATAAGTGCTTTGAAAGTTGATATTCGGCACTAGGCTGCTGGGCCATTAGTCCATGGTAACACCATTTTGTGTATACAAACAGTTTTGCAGACATGCAGAGTATGACACACAGTGATACTACTACTATTTTCCTAGTCACAGTACACAAAATTGCGCAGTCGTTGAAAGTTTAATGAAGCCAAGTGCTAGAGCACTTTTTGATCTCATTTAATAAATATTTATTTCCTGTAAGCATTAATTACAGACTTATTAAGTTCCGGTTACATGGGCCTAGGAGACTCCATTAAACCTCACTTGTTATAAATGACACAGCTGAATTTAAGTGTTCAACAGTATTGGGTTCTAAATTAAACTAGTGATGTAAATTTAAAGTAACCTCCCCATACAAAAATTAACCATGGTTTTACTACTGTACTGTCCCCATAGTTTCTATAGTAACCCACGGTTACAATATTAACATCATATTACTGTAGTAACACCATGGGTAATTGCATTAAATCCATGGCTTCTGCCAAAAAAAAACATGGATACTACAATATTACAATAGAAAAACCATGGTTAATTTTACATGGATCAAGCCTTTCTTTCAACTCCTGGCCATCACCGTGATCAAATCACTTCGAGGCAATCAACCTTTATATTCATTTTAGTTTATTTTTATAAGTATTAATAAAGGAAATATTAAGAGTGGAGACAGGAAACAGCTAGGATATGGAAAAGTAACCCAGGTTGCCAGCTTGATAAAAGCACATCTACAACCCCTTTACACATTGTGCTATTTGCAGTGACACTTGAGGGTGCAGTTTGTCTTTAATTTCTGTAAACTACGACATGTGAGCTACGAGCTCTACGCACTTTTCTAGTTTGAATACTTGAATGTCATAAACTGGTGAGATTCGACACACTCTGATTCTTGACTGTTCTAGGAAGACAATATGCCAAAGATTTCAAAATCCTCTGGCTCTGGAGACATTAAAATACACTTACGTGCTCAAGCTGATACCCATGATAAGGCCGATTCAGCGTCAACTGGTGATGGGCTCTTCCTGAGTCTGCTCAACATGACAGGTCATAAGCTGGAAATCGAGCGAGCTCACAGAGTTCCGGCTTGGAGATCCGTGGAGGGAGACTGGCCAAATTTCTGAGATCATCTGATAAAGATCTCGTGTTACGTGAGGCGAGGAATAAAGGAAGGCTTTCTTGGAAGAACCACAACATTTTCTTGTTCCCAGACTTTGTGAATTCGACAAGAGAGAAATGTGATCGATTCAAGGAATGCAAGAACCTCTTACATCAACAGAAAGTCACTTTTGCACTGATGTTCCTGGCCAAATTGAGAATAGATACTAAGGATGGCTGCAAAATATTTACATGCCCAAGCAAGTGATGTCCTTCATAAAGTCAATGAAATGAGTAAGTCATTGTGCAAAGCTCTCGATGCAGCCGAGTGGGCCTGACTCTCTGAACATTCACTTGACTGTCCGAGGAAACTGAGTGCCTTCTTTGTTTCTTTTTGTGCTGGTTCCGACTAGGGGCTGAAGTTTTCTCCTTTGGGACAGTTTGTGGATGAATCTGCACATTCTTTATGCTTATGCCTCCTATTGGTTGGAGTTTGTTCTGTGGAGGAACATACCTTCTGAACAGTTAAGTTGATTAATCTACACATTCTTTGTGCTTATGCCTCCTTTGGCTGGAGTTTGTTTTATATATTATTTTCTGTTGTGTAATTCTATCTCATAAAATTTGTATAAAATCACCAGACTTGTGCAATCAGATTTCAAAGTTGTTGTGGGGCTCTCCTAGGTGAACATGACTGTTTGAGTTTAGAGGGATGGACGCCAGTTGGCGCTGTCGTGCACAAAGTTGATGGACATGTTTTTCTTTTTTCTGTGTCAAAATGTCAAATGTTAATATGAGTGGATTGTCTCTCTCCATGTGGAATATTCACATTCCACGTGGAGAGAGACAATCCATTCTAGGTTTGGTCACCCCATAAAAAAGGAAGGTTATTTATTTTCTTTAAACTTAAGAAATATTAGTTTGTGTTTCTTCAAGAAATGCATCTTTCCCTGCAGGAAGTGTAGTAAGCATCTACAATTGTTCAGATCTACAAAGCATCAAATGCCTCAAGCAGATTAATGATAAATTAGGAAGAATCATTATTGTTTTAGCTGAAATTAATGGGCAAGTGTTGATTTTGGCTAATATTTACACACCTGATGAATAGGGCTTTTTTATAGATCTTGAAGGGATGTTGCAAGCCGCTGGCTCCCCTCATGATATAATATTGGGAGGAGACTTTAATCTATTGATGAACTCAGTCCTTGATCATAGTGAAGCTAAAGTGTGTAAGCCCCCTAGAGTAACATTGATGCTTCACATGATGTGTAAATATCTTGGTCTTACAGATATTTGGAGACTTTTTAACCTGGTAGGGACTATTCGTTTTTTTCCATCAGTCCATTAGATTTATTCTAAAATAGATTTTTGGCCCTCATTTCATCTGTTGCTGATTGCTAAATTGGAAACATCTTCCAAGATCATGCCCTGGTGAGTTTAGAGGTGTTGCCACATATGGAGAAAAATCAATCATATAGTTGGCACTAGGGCTGGGACAACGCGTCGACGGCATCGATGACATCGACGCAAAAAATATGTCGACGCAAAATATGCGCGTCGATTCGTCGGACCCAAAACAAAGATGGTGGCGCCGGCAAGTAGTAGCAACTCGATGTTGGAGTAGGCTATTTTACGTTCGACACCTAAAGTTTTCGCTTATAGCTATTAATAATGCGCTTATAGCTATGAATGTCGTAAAAATACATAGAGGACACTGACAACGCGCTGACAGACAGGACCAAGCAGGTAACATTTAATAAAGTCTCAACTTTCAAATTTGGTCATTCAAAGAAAATTAAACCATAAATAGGCCTACTATTTTGTGGCTCTTTAATGTGTCGTGACAGATTGCCTCTGCTGCTCGTGAACCGATCATCTTTTCCTTGGTTAAATTATAGCATCAAATAGGCTAAACAAGAATGTAGCCTACATCAGAAGGACTGTTGTGACGTCAGTACGGTAGCCTACAATCCATTATTCAAATTCAAATCCACCGACGTTAATCTCTCTCTCCTGACTACTTTGTCGGACAAAAATGGCGTATTATGATTGATTGATCAGATCGCCAGTCAATCAAACTCCTGGCAAATGTTTTTTTTTAAAGATTTTATACACCCCCACCCCCGATGAAACCAGTATTACCGGTGTTGTCACAAGTCGATTAATCGAATCGAAATCGAATCAGACTGAAAAAATTAATCGTTAGATTAATCAATGCATCGAAAAAACAATCGCTAGATTAATCGTTTAAAAAATAATCATTTATCCCAGCCCTAGTTGGCACTTTAATGTATGCCTTTTGCAAAATCCTGAATTCCAACAAATGTTAAAGGCTGAAATCAATGTTTAAATAAAAACCAATTGGTCCTAAGTATCCTCTGTGGGCATGGCTTGGGAGGCACTCAAGGCAGTTCTCAGGGGTCGGATCATACAGTATGCCTCATTTACCAAAAAACCCAAAGCACGAGAACTTGTGGAACTGGAAGGGAATATTAAAGATGCCAAGGCAGAGCTGAAGCACTGAATGTCATCTGATGGCCTCAGAGAATTGGCCCATATTGAAATACAGATATAATACTATTTGGTCATGGAAGGTGGAGTTTTAGTTTAGGTGGTGTTGTTGGCTAGTTATATAAAGCAGGGATTCTTTTTCTACCATTCCCTCAGTGAAATCTGCTGGTGGTGAAATATTTACCTTGGCCATTCATATGAATAATGCTTTTAAAAGGGGGGCCTTGGTAGTTCAGTGGTAAAGACACTGGCTACCACCCCTGGAGTTTGCTATCCCAGGGCATGCTGAGTGACTCCAGCCAGGTCTCCTAAGCAACCAAATTGTCCCAGTTGCTAGGGAGGGTAGAGTCACATGGGTTAACCTCCTCATGGTAGCTATAATGTGGTTCGTTCTTGGTGGGGTTCGGGGTGAGTTGAGCATGGATGCTGAGGTGGATGGCGTGAAGCCTCCACATGCACTATGGAAATGGAAAGCTTCCACCAACCATGACACAAGCCCGGATCAATCTGATTCTTTAAAAGGACAAAGATCCAAGTGAGTGTAAGAGTTACCGTCCAAATTCCCTGATACAGCTAGATGTAAAAATATTGTCAAAAAATTTGACTAACTGATTGAGTAAAGTTATGACTTCTCTTATACATATAGATCGGGGGGGTTCTGGGCAGCAGTTCTTCTGATAACATCAGGCGTCTCATCGATATCTTCTGGTCAGTGGTGAATGATCAGTCTCCGGTCACTGCCATCTCACTTAATGCCGAAAAGGCGTTTGATATGGTAGACATGGAGAGATAGAGAGCGGTAAGGCTTGTCACCAGGTAACATCTGTCAGATGCAACAGTAATTATGAACCAGGTGACAAGCCTTACCGCTCTCTCTCTCTCCTGCAGACCGACACATGACCAAGCCACAATTACTCCGGACAGGGGCACCCGGCAGGGTTGCCCTTTTCTTCCATTATTGTTCTGTCTTACCCTGGAACCATTAGCAGCTGCGATAAGAAAGGAAGATGATTTTCCAGGGGTGGTGGCAGGAGGTATGGGTCATAAGCTTTTTCTTTACGCAGATTATATTTTATTATTTGTCTCTGAACCCACTAGATTTATGCCTAAACAGGGCATTAAGTATTTGGGCATTTTATTCACATCATAACTGTGTGATTTAGTTAGAGTTCATTTTGACCCCTTAAGAAAAAGGTTTGAGCTATGTGGGCAGGTGGGCTTAAGGTTAATGTTAATACAATTATTTTATTTTAGGTGATGGGCCAGTCATTGATGTAGGGGATAAGTACATGAAGAATTGGGTCCTGGCTGGTGTTATGATAGGCAGACAGGTCATCCTTAGAGGACTGAAGTCAGCTGGAGTGCCCTCGTTTTGGGAGGAATGAGAGGAATGCAGAGATGGGCAGGGTAGCGACATTTGAAGATTTGTTACATAGAAGGCTAGGCAACATAGATCTATTCAATAAGAAATGGGGCAGCTATTTAGCCTTTTTAGAAGGCTCTCGGTTAGGGGCAGTGGAGGGAGACTTATTGTTTTAAATGTGTTTGTTGTAACCTTTTTTTTTAACTTGTACTTTTATGATTTTTACATATATATATATATATATATATATATATATATATATATATATATATATATAGTTCTAAACATTTTCCACTGTTTTATTGTCTGTTTGTGTGTTGGGGGGGTGGGGGGGGGGGGGTAATCTTCTGGGGAAAGGGTTGTAAATTGATATAAAGTGATTCCAAATATTCAGTTTTATTTTTATTCTTGTTCATATATTTAGAGACTGTGTAAACGCACATACAACACCACAACAAATTCCTTGTATGCGTAAAAAAACGTACTTGGCAATAAAGCTTTTTCTGATTCTGATTCTGATTCTATTGCAGATATGAGTATGGTAGTATGCAATTCCGAAATCAGCCCATGTCAAAACCAGGAAGTGATGACTGTGATGACTGTGTTTTAGTTTATTTTTTAGGACAAAAGGACAGACTACCTCAGTTCAAGAGTTAGTATTGCAAGTCATTCTTGTCATTGTTTCTAATTCTACAGTGGTGTGGAAAAGTATTTGAGGGGGGTTAAACCTGAGCAAACACAAAATACAGTTTTCATATATGTATATATATATATAGAGAGAGAGAGAGAGAGAGAGAGAGAGAACCAAAAAATGTATCCAAAACCTATATCACCCCTGTGAAAATCGAACTGCCCCCTTAAACTTCATAGCTGGTTGTGCCACCTTTAACAGCAACAACTGCAACCAAACGCTTCCGATAACTGGTGATCAGTCTTTCACAATGCTGTGGTGTCTTACTGCATAATCCAGTTGCACTTGAGCCTCATGAACTGATGACTGGATGTTCTCCTTTAACATTTTCTGGTAGAGAGCAGAATTCATATTTCCCTCAATTATTGCAAGTTGCCCTGGCCCTGAAGCAGCCAAACATCCCACATCATCACACTACCACCACCATGCTTGACTGTAGGTATGATGTTCTTTTTGTGGAATTCTGTGTTTGATTTATGTCAGAAGTAACGGGACCCCTGTCTTCCAACAGTTCCACTTTCAACCCATCAGTCCACAGAAAATTCTCTCAAAAGTTTTGAGGATCATCAAGGTGTGTTTTGGCAAAATTCAGATGAGCTTTAATGTTCTTCTGGGATAGCAGTGGTTTTTACCTCTTCACTCTTCCATGTTCGGCATTTTTGTCCAGTGTCTTTCTGATAGTGGAGTCATGAACAATGACCTTTATTAATGCGAGAGAGGCCTGCAGTTCCTTGGACATTGTCCTTGTCTTTTTTGTGACTTCCAGGATGAGTCGTCACTGTGCTTTTGGAGGAATTTTGGAAGGTTGGCCACTTCTGGGAAGGTTCACTACTCTGCCAAGTGTTCTCTATTTGGAGATAATGTCTCTCACTGTGGTTCTTTGGAGTTCCGGAAACTTTGAAATAGCTTTTGAACTCTTCCCAGAAAGATGTATTTCAATCACCTATTTCCTCATCATTTCTGGAATTTCTTTCTTCCTTGGCATAATGTGCTACTGGGTGAGACCTTTTAGCCAACTTCATGCGGCTGAAAAAGTTCTATTTAGGTGTTTATTTGATTGAACAGAACTGGCAGTAATCAGGCCTGGGTGTGTCTAGTCCAGCTGAATTCCATTATGAATGCAGTTTCATAGAATTGGGGATTTAGTAACTAAGGGCAAATTATTTTTCAAACAGGCCCAGATGATACTGGATAACTTTTTTGCTTCAATAAATAACATTATCATTTAAAAACTATATTTTGTGTTTATTCAGTTTGCCTTTGTTTTTTGTTAGAATTTTTGAAAATACATAAAAACAGAAGAAATCAAGATGTGGGCAAATACTTTTCCACAACATTTTCCATCCATAAGCAAAACTAAAACACAATCATATATCTTGTCCATCAAATGCAGTAGCCTGTTTAGTGTTTCTTGACAGCTTGCTGCAACATTATTGAACACTTTTTAATATAACATGTTTTATTAAACCTCTCCACAGAAACTTTCATCTCTCTGTAACTTGCCTTTTGAATAATTGCTAATAGCTTAATGTTTTAATTAGCGCTCCAGGCCTTGGGATCGGTGCAGTGAAGTGTTGTTCCAAAATCAAGCTGATTACATTATTAGGCACTTTTACAGGGCACTGAAGCATAACTAATTCATATGAAAATACCTCAGAAATGTATCAGCATACACACTGAAGTATTAATAAAAAGGGTCAGCTTGTCAATGAACTGCACTTTTCTAGCTAAAACTTTTAAATAATCTAAACACAACACATTAACATCTTATTTAGAACTACAACAATGAAAAAGTTTTAATACATTTATAGCCTCTTGTTACTGGGTATTTCTCAGAATTAAGACAGAATTTGATTGCTGGAATTTTGTAAAATAAATAATCATAGGAAGAGGAACAGTTCAAAGGATTTATTTGCAATAAATGTGAATAGATTCGTGGAATCCTCCATTGAAGCTTAGTGAGGTGCAGAACGATGCCCCGCAGGGTAGGGCGATATAGCTCCTGACGCACTGACAAAGACGAGGTATCCTCCATGGAAACCCAGCTGATACAATGCGAACTGGAAGGCATCCACATACCCAACACACGGGCAACCAACAGATACACGAGACAGGACCAGCTAGGCAGCAAGAGTGAGGTTAGTTACTTCACACCAAACAACAATCTAGCAAGACATTCAGTCAACACTGAACTACATTTAACATTCAATCAAACTATCCAGCAAAGGACATGACACACAACTGGATTAATATAGGCATAAACAAAGAAGGGGCAGGCGGCGCTCACAGCTTTCATCATGGAAATGCTGATTCTGCATGCCAGTGGCACCTGAAACACATGAGGGCAAAAACCTGAACACGCTTGGAACAAAACAAACAGAACATGGAGCATTAGTGTCCGGATCCTGACACGGACAAAAACCAAACCAGACATGAAGTAGGGATCCAGACACCATGCCCTGGACACAAATCACAAGCCAGAAACCCAACCTGACTAGGTGACAGGACCGTGACATCAAAGGAGAGCACACGGCGGTCAGTCGCACACGGCGGTCACTAACAACCGGACCCGTGAGCTCACACAAAGAATGTACAGGAAGCACACGACAAACAGGGGACGATGATGCCACGGTCCTGTCACCTTGTCATGGTTGGCTTTCTGTCTGATGGGACCATGGCATCATCGTCCCCTGTGTCATGTGCTTCATGACAGATAAAGAGCAGGCTCGATGTGAAGTGACTAGTTTTACAGTATAAAGATGTTATTTGCCAAGCATTTTGGAAAGAGGAACATTAAAATCCTAGTGCCCTCTTGGTGAAAGCTAGTGACATTTTCAACCATATATTTTAAAACCCAAAATGTAGTATAGACTATAGATCTATAAAAAAGTACAATTAGGGGCCTGGGTAACTCAGCGAGTAAAGACGGGACTACATCAGGGTTTTATGGGGACATATCCAGAAGTTTAATTCAGTTGGGGGACATATCCAGAAGTTGAATTTTTATTATTATCCTAAATAGTTGTTTTGTTTAAAGTAACTATTATGGTGATTGGTGTTCCCTTGGGCTGGGACCTTTCTTTTTTTTATTTTTTTTTTATGTTCTTCCAGACAGTTTTATTGTGTTGTAGTTAAATACAATAATTTGCACCATGTTACTTGGAAGGAAAAAAGCTAAACTTAAACTTTATTAGTCTGATCATATCATGCAAATGCCACTAAATGAGGCAATAGCATTATACAATACATAAATAATTGAATTACAAGCATTCAAAGAGAGTTCTGCAATGAAGATTTGTCTATTGTTAATGGTGAATTTGTGAACTGTCAACTAGACACATACAGATATCAACACTCAGCATACAAAAATCAACAATGGTAACAATCATAATTTTAGATAAAAAGTAAAACCTGAACCTTAAAAAACAAGTAACTAAAACTGCAACAAAAAAAAAAAACAGCAAAATAAACCATTTAATAGTAAAGAAAAATTCTTCATATCACAGTGCATGCTGGTAACTGAAGCGACGACATAGTTCTGTAGATCTACACTGTACTTACTTTGAAAAACAGTAGCTGTCATTATTTGACGAATACAGTAAAAAGCTGCATTTGAGCTTTACATTAATTGTGCTGTATATTTGCAGTAAAATGCTGACACAATTGCTGCCAGTATTGTACTGTAAATTAGAGAGGATCTTTTTACAGTGCTGCTTTTTGGAATGTCTCAAATTACAGTATCTGTCTTTTTGTGAGGAATAACATCATGAAATCAATCATCAAGACATCAAGATGAAGGAATTTATAATTTTTCTTTGTTTTCTGAATGTCATGTAATTATGTCATTACCACCACATAATTTTGTAAAAGTAGCAATTTACAGTTAAATGATAAAGAGGTCTGAACATATTCTTTTTTATCATGGACTTGATAAAAGTATTGAATTGTTGTTCTAATTTGAATTATATGCATGCTACTGTCTTTATTTTTAATTCATTACTTAACTTACTAAGTTATCATCTGATGTGGTGTCATACCCACCATGACTCTAGCTGGATAGATACATGTAACAAACAGTCAATTAAATAGAAATTAAGTAAAATATAATCAAAATAATTTAACCAATTGTCATTTTTGACCGAAATTGATTTTATTTCTTCAATAAAACTGTTCTCTTACGAGAACGAGACTTGGTGACTTTTCTTCCATTTCATATCTGAACACACACAAAAAAGTTGATTTGATCATTCTAAGTGGTAGAAAGAAAAAAAGTCACACTTGCACTGTTCCTGGTCAAAGGTGACCGCCATAGGAAATGATTGGGAAAAACTAAAAATCAGATTTTTTTTCAGAATTAATTACTGTATGTAAAATCTAAAAAAAACAGCCACAACGCAGAACACACACACACACACCAATTGTCACCTATGACAGTGTAGAGGGCGGGGCCGGGCTGTGATGCTGGGAGGCGTGTTGTCCGCTAGAGGTTGGAGGAGTGGCCGAGGACCAAGCTACGGCGTATCAGAGAACCGGCGATTAAGTGTTATTTTTTTCTTCTCTCTCTCTCCCGCTACGTGTTAGCCTTTCCCTCTTTTTTAAATGTAACTTTGATTTTTAGGGGGTACTGCACTGTTACCACCTGTGTTTTAAATTATTTTTGTTTCTCTCCCCCTGTCCCCTCCCAGATTCAGGAAGGTGGGGATGACCTGCTGGCAGACCGATCCCAGACAGCATCGGAAGGCACACAACACAACTGAATTGTAGTTTCAATTAATATTAACAAAATCTGTTTGTGATGAGATTGGAGCAAACAGATTTGTAAAGGCAGATTGCTGCAAACTGATTACATCCTATTGAAATAAGAATCAAAACAAAGACATTTTGTAAAAAAACTGTTGCATTATTGTCCATATATATATATATACTGTATATATACTGAATACTACTATAGTAGCACAAAAAATAGTAGTCATAAAATAAATATATATTTCAACCTTACTCAGTAGAATTATTGAGGACCCATTCGATAGTATTTCCCTGACAGTATTATGTTCAATGTCTTGCTGACAGTGATGTAGGCTGGGAGTCCATGACATCTTGGCATGATAGAGATGCTGTCACTCAGCAAAACCTCATCATTCTTCCTGTTCAACACTAACCTGATACAACACTATGTCTGGAGGCAATGTACAGAGCATCACTCCTCTTCAACTTTCCAAATAAAGATTTCTGTGACTGCAATAAAGTGCAAGACAGAAGAAATTTAGTGAGCAAGGTATATACATATTACTTAAGCTATATTATTTATATTTACTGTTTTGCAACAGTTTTAAGTAACTTACATTTTAGAAAAAATTTGGCCAGCTATTTATGTTTTTTATGAAACATGACTTATATGAACAACTGAAGTGGGAGTTGAATGTCCCAATACCAATGATTGATTCTGCCATTTAAAGATGGAACACACCTCCGAAGGTCTATTTCCAATTATCTGGCATCCTTCCAGTTCAAATGGGACACGGCGTGTTCACAAATACCTGACTGATAACAATCTGGGATTTAATCTACTGGGCTATCACAGCCAGGATCAGTAATTACTACTGGCTGTCAATTTACCAGAGGAGCTGGACAGGACAGCACAAAACCCTCTCTGCCCATACTTATGCATTTCAAAAGCACACTTGCATACTTAAAACGTCCATGCTGTTCATTTGTCTCAATTGCCAGGGTGCATCAAGTTTGTTCATTTAAATGAGACACTGAAGAAGCAGAAGGAAAATGTATGACTTACCTCAACAGTTTTGGGATGCAAACATTATTTTTGCCAAATTTGCAGGGTGGAAAGTTTTAGATATTATCTTTGTCTTTTCTGTAAATGAGATTAAACTGCAGATAGAACACCACCTCTATGAATACCGGTTCTAAATGTTTTGAAAGCAAGCATATGCAATATTATCATTTATTAGATATAAAAACGGTATGAGTGAGCTTTTGTTTGTTAATGCAGGAACTAAACAGAGGTTGTCCAAAATGGCTTGTATGGAAAAAAGCAGGATAATTACTGTAGCAATTAGTAGTTTTTTTGTATCAGCTATTTTGGCTCAGGCTCAGTTAAACGTGTCCCTGGTATTAAAGCTGAGGAAAATAACTTTTATTCCAGCTTTATTTGCAGAGACAACTGTAAATTAGCCATTCATATAATGATTGTCCTGAAAAGTGTTCTGTAGCCCTATCAAAACATCCCAACCAGCCTGAAAAAGCAACAATGGCTCATCCAATGGCTTGCATTTGGGGCGGGACTATTTGTTTGGCCAACCAATGTTAGACAGGGAAAGTGTTCAGGTGTGTTCAGTTATTTTTGGAATTTCATTTGGTTATGCTAGAGGTGGAGAAATTAAATGTTTTAGCTTTAAGAATGGAACTACTATAAGGACAGAATGAAAAGATATGTGTACCAGTAAAAGTCAGGGACAAGGCCATTTCTCTTGTTTCCCGCAGAGAGCCAGAACTGATTTATTGACATTGACAACTGTATTACTGCTTTTAATTATAGCTACAGTAAAGTGTCCAGGTGCAATCTACCAATCACAGGCACGGCGAATGAGGTTATTTGTTCTACCTTAACCTGACACCTTGATTAATTTGACAATCGTCCCCAGTGTCTAGTGTAACTACAATTCCAGGTAGATAAGGATGTTATTGCAGATGATTATATGGCTCTGACCCTTCTGAGGCAAGAGCCTATTGTACATATTAAAAGTTTCAATCTACCTTGTTCACCCATGTATTATTTAACAGTCACATATAACTCTTTAAATCTTTGCATGGTGAATACAATACTGGACAATCAAATCAGCTGTGAAATGAAATAGCAGTGTGCATCAGCCTTAAGGCTATTACTGTAAGATAAGAGTTTGATTTTCAGTCTTCATCACAATCCACCATATAACTTCTTAGAGGCATATTTTATGGAGTTTATGCCCTTTCTGAGTTATGTAAAGAACACATTCTGTAGGAAATATTCCTTGTGTCCCCCAGAAACCTTCACGGTCCGATGAAGAGACAATCAATTGACCACCCTGAAGATCAAAATGCCCGTTCGAAAAGATTGAAACTTAGTGCCAGCCCTGGTTGAGATACGGTTAATATAGAATCGCAATGTGATGTAAAATATCTAAGACGTAAGACAAATGCGTTTCATTATCTTTCTTGATGAATGCTTTGGTATCCCTGCAGTCAATTTTGACAAATATAAAGGCAATGTATTTTGGATGTTTCCACTTTGATTTACACAACCCCTTAGGTCGTGCTCTAAATTACACACATAGAATTGATCAGTTCTCTTCTGATAGTATATTGGAGCATAATATTTATTACCACAACAGATTCATTTCTACCTGTCTCTCCTTTTCTTCCAAAAAAATAAATAAATAAATAAAACAGTAAATAACCCTGGACTACAGTGTAGGCTTATACAATGCATTTATTATAATGTTATTCATACACGTATTCCAGACCTGACCCCACTAAAGACATTTGTGATAAAATGAGGCCCCATTGACTTCACATCATTACCTAATCTTATTGATGCTCGATTCTGAATTGTAGAAAATTCATACAGCCAAGTTTCAACTTATAATGGAAAGCCTAGAAGACTGAAAGGCACATTACTGCTCATGGTTTTGAAATTAAATGTTCAACAAGCACATATGGATTTGGTGTTTGTTTGGGTTTTGGCTGTATAGTGTATATGCACACATAGTGGTGTCTGCTGAAAACATCTCTGGTACATAGAGAATATTAATGGATGCTGCTGAAACAAGCATCAAATCCTTTCACATGCTGTTTGCACTAAATTGGTAATCACATGCACTTTTGTGCAAATGTACAATTAGAATCTAGCATTAGTCATTCATTTGCCTCTGCTTTAGCTCAGCTGCATGATCCATCCCCACTAATGTGCTTTCCAATCAATGTGTAAATTATCAGATGTTATCTCCATAGGGATCTGGACTGGCAAGGGTACAGTACCCACAGTGAAGGATACATAAAGGGCATTTAGTCAATTAATCATGACACTGCAGGCATTTACATGCTGTTGGCCGTCTAAGAAAAAGTGCACTCTGGCAGAATCATTGACGATTGAACTGTTTTCTGTGCCTAATAACTAACAATCAGTCAGTCTTTCCTTTTTCTTTGACAAAATAATAAGAATATCATAAACAGAATTGGAAAAACTTGATTGTTTATGCAGAATCATTTTGCAGCTCAGACTAAAGCAAATCAGAATCTATACAACCACAACTTCTGGGTATCCCAGCCGAAGGACTGGAAAGCAATTATACCAGCTAATCACAATAAGAACAGAATACTTAAAAGAATTACATTTCTGAACAACTCAAGTGAAAGAACACAGCAAACTTGATGGGTCTTCTTTATCTCATAAGCTCCCATTCTTAAGTGTCTGCCTCAGCATAGAAGAGCTGTGTGGGACAGGGTTTGATGTGGCTGCAGATATTAAGGTTACATTTAAGAACTCATGGAATATGGCTAATGAAAATCATTAGTGAAAAACTTTGGAAATATAAGAATGCTATTTTATTACTGTTATTATATTACATATTATTGTTATTTAACCTAGTTTTTAGTTAAAGGGATTGTTCGCTCAAAAATGAAAATGCTCTCATCATTTACTCACCCTCATGCCATCCCAGATGTGTATGACTTTCTTTCTTCTGCAAAACACAAACAAAGGTTTTTAGAAGAATATTTCAGCTCTGTAGGTCCATACAATGCAAGTGAATGGTGATCAGAACTTTGTAGCTCCAAAAATCACATAAAGGAAACATAAAAGTAATCCATTTGACTCCAGTGTTTATATCCATATCTTCAGAAGCGACATAATAGATGCGGGTGAGAAACAGAACAATATTTAAGTACTTTTTTAAATCTCCACTTTAACTTTTAGATGTGAAAGTGAAACTAAACAGGCACCACATGTGACTTTAAGATATAAGAGTGAAAGTTAGAGTGGAGATATAGAGTAAAAAAAAAAAGGATTTTGTTTCTCACCCACACCTATTATATCAATTGTGAAGATATGAATTTAAGTCATATGAATCACTTCTATGATTCCTTTATGTGATTTTTGAAGCTACAAATTTCTGATCACCATTCACTTGCATTGTATGGACCTACAGAGCTGAAATATTGTTCTAAAAATCTTTGTATGTGTTCTGCTGAAGAATGAAAGTCATAGACATCTGGTATAGCATGCGGGTGAGTAAATGATGAGAGTATTTTCATTTTTGGGTGAATTATCCCTTGAACTTGACCATTGTTTCTGAATTGGTCTTACCTCAGGACACAAATGTTACATTAGACATCAGTTGGTGACTGTAATCAGTTCAATGGAAAGGAGGAGGCGAGAACCGGCTTGACGATGTAAATTATATTTTAATGAGACACTTAAAAGACAAAACACACACATGACAGACATGTCCGTAAACGATCTCTCTCTCCCGCACAATCCTCTGCAGTCGGCCTTTATCCCTCTCGGAGGCTTGATTAGCCTGATATGGGACCGGGTGTGTAGAATCACGACCCGGCCCCGCCCTCCGCCCTGCCACAGTGACAATAACAAAATAATTTATTGTATAAAAGTGAACAAAAATGTAATATCAAATCCATTATTATTAATATTATAATTTATATATTAAGCCAAGAATTTACAACACAGTGGCTAGCACGAACCATGCATTTCCTCTTTTTTTTGTTTTTTACACATAATTTTCCTATCAGAACAGACCTGTCATTGTTGTCTGTAAGGTGTCTGTCACAGACACCTGACAGACCTATTTTTGAGACCCACTGAGCAAGAAAAGCACATTAATTATGGCCTTATGAACCCCATTAGCCTATGTGCATCAATTCCATGGTGTATGCATTACTTTGTTCCATCAGCATAGTTTTACCACAGAATAATACAATCTGTTTTTTCATAATAATACACGTCAGAATACTCCCTTTACTATAATATATTTATTTATACAATATCACAAGAGCGAGAGTGCTGATCAGACCAACGGCGCAGTTCTGAGTGCAATATTGCTTTTATACAACAGTACATTAAACAAGTAAATAATATTGAACAACTTGAGTGGTGGAGTGGTGGTGGCTTAGTGGGCTAAAGCACTGGACTGGTAAGCAGAAGGTTGTCGGTTCGATCCCCACAGCCACCACCATTGTGTCCTTGAGCAAGGCACTTAACTCCAGGTTGCTCTAGGGGATTGTCCTTGTAATAAGTGCGCTGTAAGTCGCTTTGGATAAAAAGTGTCTGCCAAATGCATAAATCTAAATCTAAACTTACTTTTCAGACAAGAATCGACCAGATAGTTTGTGTATTTCTTCTCCATCAAGAAAAAAGTTACTAAAGATGCACATGAAGCACAAAGCCACTTTCTGAGCTGCTCTCATACTCTGGTTTAGCACTCTTAAACAAATCTGTGCTTTTAAACTAATCTAAAGTGAATAGATAATTCTCGGTTACGGCTACTGATTCCATAGTGAACAACACAGTGTTGTTTAATGAATCACTAGAGAGAATGATTCAGTTATTCACTAATAAGATAATATTTATTTGTCAACACCTGCTGGCATAAAGATGCAATTTGCTGAAATGGTCACTGAATGAAATAAAAATAAACGATTAATCAAAATTACCACAACAAACAGAAACAAACAGTAAAGGGTTCCTGTGCTGTTATTCTAAATATCAGCTCTCTTGTAACAGCGCTTGGCCAATCAAATTCAAAGACCAGAACTAACTGTTAAATAATTGTGAGCATGTCACTGGGATGCATCTAGCAACCAGTTAAATCATGCTGTGCTTGCCTTTTCTCTAGTCGAGTGGGTGGATGGACAGAAGGGAGAAATAGTGTGAATGAAATTCCTCCTCTTTCTCATCGCTGTGCTATGACTGAGCCCTGTTTGAAATGAGAGCCACAGTTTGATGGCTATCAGTGAGATGGAAAAGCACCGCTCAGCTAGCTTCCCTCTGAGAATATTAAGAAATAAATTGTGTCTGTCATGTCAATGGGGATAATATTAGTCATGACATTACATTAGCCTGCTGATGAAAATAGAAGCAGACGTACTTTCCAATTCAAACGGAGCACAGGAAAAGAGATTCTCCCATTTTTTATGTATTCATGAATGCTAGCTATTGTCCCCTCTATTCTATCGAATATAATCATATGCTAGAATCAATCACAATAAGGCTAACGGTTATAAAATCATTCATATTTTGTTATTTAACAATGCCTTTGTCAGTTTTCAAACATCATTGTCTCAAGACTTCACAGATTAATAAGGCATGAACTATATTATTGTATGTTTTCCTACATTTTGGACAAGGTTAAACATATTTTAAGGTGTAAAAAAAAAGTCCCTTAAAAACACATCCGAGACCATTCAGTTCATGGTCCCATTAGACAAAGCAACAAAATATTAAGGCTTGGGTGGGATCAAATGTAAAAAATCCATATCTAGTAACTAATGATCTAAAAATTAGATGTAGGTTGGCATTTTTGGGTGAAGACATAGTTCACCCAAAAATGAAAATTATTTCATCATTTACTCACCCTCATGCCATCCCAGATGTGTATGACTTACTGTCCTGCAGAATATTAAGATTTTTAGAAGAATATCTCAGCTCTGTTGGTCCAAATAATACAAGCGAATGGTGACCAAAACTCAGAAGGTCCAAAAATGACATATAGGAGGCATACAAATAATCTCCAAATACACTCCAGTGGTTTAATCCATGTGTTCTGAAGAAATATGATAGGTGTGGGTAAGAAACAGATCAATCTCCACCTTTAACCAGCCACAACCAGCAAGTGGCTGAATGTGAAAGTGTTGATTTACAGTCAAAAAAAGGACTTGAATATTGATCTGTTTCTCACCCACACCTATCATATTGCTTCAGAAGACATGGATTAAACCACTGGAGTCATATGGATTACTTGTATACTGCCTATTGGGCCTTCAAATTTCTAACCACCATTCACTTGCATTATGAGGACCTACAGAGCTGAAATATACTTTTAAAAATGTTGTTTGTGTTTTGCAGAAAAAGAAAGTCAAACACATCTAGGATGGCATGAGGGTGAGTAAATGATGAGAGCATTTTCATTTTTGGGTGAACTATCCCTTTAATAACGGCCCTCCATTAGCCAACATACAAAGATACAAATGTTGGCAGTGCAGTAAAAAGGTCTATGAGCAGAGAAGGTTTTGCGAACTAGATTTAGTTGATTTTCCAGTTGTTTGCTCTTCTCTCTAGGGAGAGATGCTTTGCTCATTAGCTTGAACACATTGCTTGTAATAAAAGTTAATGGTTTATGCATATGGAGAAATCAGCAAGTGCTGCTATGATGTAGTATGATGTTTATTTTATGGAAATCAAATAGCAGGATAAATAGAGATCCTCGTCATGCACAGACACTAACATACCAACATCTGGGCATATGATACGGCTGTGTATTATTCTACAGTTTGAATAATTTGTCTGCACGAATAAGAGGGGGACAACATTAGTTTATCCAAAGACAGAACTAGGTAGGCCTTAAAAACTTACAGATGAAAAAATATATATATACGGTACTTTGCAAAAGTCTTACGCACATAAGATGCTTCACAAAAACATTTGTCTTAAGATGGTCATTTATATTTTCAGCTTTAGTGTGTCAATAGGAAATATACATTTTAGACTCCCAAACATTTCTTTTGCAAATAGAAAAGATTAGAATAGAAGTATAGAGAGCCCTGCAACAGATGGCATTGCCCCCACAGTGCCCCTCATTGAACATAGAGTCAGTCTGGTATTAAAAGAAGATGCAGAAGCAATCGAGACAGCCTTAATAAATATAAGAACTGTGGTGAATTCTCCAAGAAGCTTTTAACATCATATCTGCCAACAACCAAGATCCAGTATCCAGATGTACCTTGGAAAATTGGTGCTGTTTTGTAGGTAAAGGTGGTCACACGAAATATTGATTTAGCTTTGTTTTCTGTTTACTGGACTTTGTAGGATATTAATTGATAAATGAAAACTATTTATGGCATTATTTTTGATGACATCCTCACTATGCAAGTGCCTAAAACTTCCACCCCTAAAAAAGGGGTGGAAAGAGTACTGAAAAATCATACTCAAGTAGAAGTACTGTTACTTCCCAAAAATGTAGTGTGAGTAGATTAAAACATTAGCTCATTTAAAAGTACTCATGAGTAGTGAGTATTGAGTACCGAGTTGCAAAAACATATACCCCATTATAATGAACACTGTATTTTCAAATACATCATTTATCATATATAAGCACTACTTGAATCTGATTACAAAAAATAAAAGGAAGACATGATAACAGAAACGTAAAGATTAAAAAGTTATTTTCAATACACTGATCACCACTTTATGTCATCATGTATAAAACAATTACATTAAAATCAGTTTATGTGTAGGATCTAAATTTCACTTAATGCTGACAGAGCATTATTATTGTGCATAAAACATGTTCAAACAATGCAATGAATGCAATAAAAAGCTAAATAAGCAGGATCACTTGGCACATCATGTCCTGCACAATAGAGGTAGAAGAGCAGGCATGGGGGAAAAAAAAAGTTGTTTGATACAGGGGCCACATCACACTTGAAAATTTAATAATTCGCCCAAAAATGAAAATTCTCTCATCATCATGCCATCCTGAATGTGTATGACTTTCTTTCTTCTGCAGAATAGAATAGAAGAATATCTCAGCTCTTTTGGTCCATACAATGAAAGTGAATCGTTGCTAAAATATTGAAGCTCCACAAATCACATAAATCAGCATAAAATATAGTCTAATCCATGTGACTCAAGTGGTTTAATCCATGTCTTCAGAAACGATATGATAGATGTGGTGAGAAACAGATCAATATTTAATTCCTTTGTTACTATTAATTCTCCTCCCTGCTCAGTCAATCTCCACTTTCACTTTCACTTTCTTGTGTTTTTGGTGATTCACATTCTTCATGCATATCGCCACCTACTGGGTAGAGAGAAGAATTTCTTGCAAAAATTGCCTTAAATATTTATCGGTTTCTCACCCACACCTATCATATCAATTCTGAAGTCATGGATTAAACCACTGGATTCGTTTTACTTTTATGCTGCTTTCTGGATTTAACGTTTTGGCTCCCCTTCACTTCACTCTGGACCTACAGAGCCGAAATATTCTTCTAAAAAGCTTAATTTGTGTTCTGAAGAAAGGAAGTCTTAAACAGATGCCATGAGAGTGAGTAAATGATGAGAGAATTTAAATTTTTGAGTGAACTATTTCTTAAAGTAGCACATGGGGGGCCCACATTTTCCTCCTGTTGAGATTTAGTTCTTGTATCTTTTAAGCCCAGAAATAGTTGTGTTCTCATTCTAATGCACGATGCACATTTTTCCAGTTTGTGACCGGTGGAATATTCTGCTGAAGTTTTGCTCTGCAAATGTTGATACTTTTCTATCTTTATAAAGGCTAAGCATAATTATAAATAATTTTATCATCTCTACTTTCCTGGTAATTTATTATACCAATTAACACACTCTCAACATCAGGCCGGTATTATAAAAAAAAAAAAAAAAAGAACAATATTTACAAATATATAGTTTAATAAAAAATGCCACTGTTTTATTCTATTACATTAATATATTTAAAGCTACTCAAGATATTAGGCCAAAAGTAGTAAGGGGTTTTCTCATTTCCTTGTTATTGTTGTTTGATTAATAGCCTTTATATGTCATAGCCTACTAGATTCGGTTACATGTAAAATTCAAGTCCAACATTTTTATGCAAATATGCTTTTTGTCCCACTGTTTAACTTTAGACATAAATGACTGCATTTACATTAATGCCTCACCAAGATGGGCATTGGAGAAAGTATAAAGTGTATTTGATCGTTTAGGCGTGAACCCGCATTAGCGTTCAAATATTAGCCGCCTGTCCAGGGACGGATTATGACTTGCAAAGGCCCTGGGGCCAATTATCTCCAAGGGCCCCCCTCCACCCAAAAGTTGTTAAGGGGGGACATTTGGTCGTTGTTCAAATGTTCGTTGTTCATGGCCAAAAGGGTTTTCAAATGGGGGGTATCACCAAACTAGATCGCGCAGCCTTAAAGCCCAGGGCACACCAGGGTAGTCGAGGGCCCCCTGGTAGTCAAGGGTCCCTGGGCACTGACCCAATTGGCCCGGTCGGTAATCCGTTCCTGCACCTGTCAATCAAACAGCGCGCAGCTACAGACTTCAGGAAATATAAAGTCAAACTAATATAATCTAACTAAGATAAACATTTAGATCATTTTATTGCCCAGCCCTATTATATATTATTATAATATTGCATTAATCTCTCACAGCAGTCCAATAATCTCAGTGATGGGTAGTTAAATTACAGGCTACGTTATGAACACACAAAATCTAGTAAACAGAAATATGAAATTTACCTCTATGTGTTTCTTCAAATTAGAGGCAGGATTAGTGCTTATATGTATCTTGAGCAAGATAAACTCACATGACACAGTCAAATAATTGGCCATTTTTAACTGTGAAAAGCCCTTTCAGGTGCTGCTGTGATGTTCAGCTGTAAACTGTGCTTGAGGCATCCTCCACATTTGGAGCCAGATCTGCAGCTGCCGTTCAAGTTTTTTACATGGGATTTTATTTGACGGGAGTCATGAGACTCTCCCTAGCCAATCATGTTGATAGATAAAAATAAAATTAGGACGCAGACGGTGGGAAAATAGTGCAGTAAAAGTACAGTTACAGCACTTAAATTGTACTCATACAATTTTTAAACTACTTAAAAAGGTTAAATTCTTGGGAAAAGTAGTTAATTACAGTAACAAGAGTATTTGTAATTAGTTACTTTACACCCCTGTATATTTACCTATATAAAACAACCCCAAATCTGAAAAAGTTTGACCAGTATGATAAATGCTAATAAAAACAAAAATTTCTGATTTGTAAATTATATTCACCCTTTGCTATATTGAAAGCACTACAACTACACATTATATGATGTTTTACCTTGAGAATTTCACTGTTGTTTTTTAAGTACAGTAATTTCAAATCAGATGATTGCAACACACTTCAAAAAAGTTGAGACAGTCAAGTGTTTACCTCTGTGAAACACCATTTCTTCTAAAAACACTGAAAGCACTGAAGACACAAGTTTGTTAAATTTAAAAAGTTAAATTTTCCACCATTCATCCATTATGTAGGTCTTTAGTTGCACAATTGTCCTAGGTCTTCATTACCGTATTGTAACCTTCATAATGCACCACACATTCTCAATTGGAGATGGTCAGGACTTCAGGCAGGCCAATCTAGCACCCGCACTCTCTGCTTACACAGATATCCACTTGTAATCGGGGCAGTATGTGGTTTGAAGTTGTCCTGCTGTAAAATGCAGGGACATCCCTGGAAAAGACGGTGCTGGATGGCAGTATGTTGCTCCACAATTTGGACATATCTGTCTTTGTGTTCTCACAGATGTGCGAGTTACCCATGCCATGTGCACTGACACACCCCTGGCCCATACAGACACTGGCTTTTGGACCTGAAGCTAAAAACAGCTCGGATGGTCCTTTTCCTCTTTGGCCCGGATAACACAACTTGTGTTTTTCGACTCTTCAGACCAATAAACACAGTTATTATATGTCTCTAAGATGAGACTGAGCCCAGAGAAGTCGCTTCTGTACAGTGTTGATGTATGGCTTCTGCTTTGCATAGTAAAGTCTTAACTTGCATCTGTGGATGCAGCAGTGAGTGGTGTTGACTAACAAAGGTTTAAGTAATCCCAAGCCCATGTTTGTGATATCCAGTACAGATGAATTGCATTTTGTAAGACAGTGATGTCTGAGGTATCAGAGATCATGCGCATTCAGAAGTGGTTTTCGTCTTGCCCTTTATGCACTGAGATTTGACCAGATTCCTTGAATCTTGTCACTACAGTATATTGTGCACAGTAGAGGGTGAAATGACTAAAATCCTTCCAGTTTGTCTTTGGGGAACATTGTTCTCAAAGTGCTGGATTATTTGCTGAAGCATCTGCTGGTAAATTGACAAGCCTTGAATGATCCTTGCTCTTGGAGGACTAGGCTGTTTTTGGAGGCTCCTTATACAATATACAGTACTATGACACAATTGCCTCACCTGTTTAACATCGGTTTCACATCGGCTTGTTATTTCAACTAATTCAATTGGTAGTGGTCTTTAATTGCCCCGTCTCAACTTTTTTGGAGCACATAGCAATCAACTGATTTGAAATTACTGTACATAAAAAAATTAATTCACAAGTTAAAACATCATGTGTATATATATATATATATATATATATATATATATATATATATATATATATATATATATATATACATACATGATGTTTTAACTTGTGAATTAATATATATATATATATATATATATATATATATATATATATATATTAGTATGAAACCTGTAATTAAAGATTTAATCAGGGATTTCCACAGCAGAAATAACAGGTATTTTGATGAAGCTTGGTTAAACAACTGGCTACAACATTAGCTTTTATTGTGCTTTGCTGATAGCGCTATGGCCCTGTTTAATAATCATTATTAGCCATAAAGAGAAATGGTGCAGGGAATGTTTCATTAAGGCTATAATGCCACGATACGGAATCATCAGTCTGCTGTGTGACGACACACTGCTGGGCTGCTGATACAGCAGTATGTCAAAATAGAGCCATTTGGCCCCATCCTGAGCTGCTCCACTGTTTAGCATAAAACATTAAGAGAAAATACAGCAAGATTTCATCATAGCTAACCAAACTAAGTATCTTGTTTGGAAACTACACACAAAAAAGACAAGCTGCAAATCTGAACAGTTGAAGTTAACAACAAACTGAACTTGTGTAGTCAGGTCATAAAATGGGATTGTATTATGAATATAAAAATTTATGGCAAAGAATAGAGGTAATAAAAAGTACAGAATCTTGTACATGATTTTAAATAAACATTCCAGTGTATTACCATTAAAGGTGCATTCAGTAATTATTATTTATGTCATCTTGAAAGTTTTCAGTGAACAATGATTATTGTAGTTATTATAGTCAGTCATGATTAATTTAATCCATGTTTTTAATAATTTAATCCAATAACAGGACGGTTACTGAACTTTTTTAACGATGAAAAAATTACTTGGTGCACCTTTAACTATGTCTGACCTAAGCTAAATATAATAAGTAAAAGAATAAAATTGAATAACTGGTTGATCCTCATTGTTCCAAATGTTTCCTCTGATTGTGGATCAGACTTGCACATTGGTTTAGGAGGAATTTGCACCATTCATCTTTGCAGATATTTTTTTCAGTTCAGCAATATTCTTGAAATGTCTGTTGTGAATCGCTCTCTTGAGGTCACACCAAAGCATCTAAAACCGGTTAAGTTCAGGACTCTGACTGGACCATTCCAGAAGTCATATTTTATTCTGTAGAATCCATTCTGTTGTTCATTTGCTTCTTCAGGCATGCATTCGGCATTTATTTTTTTTTCTCGTCACGTCAACAGAGTTGTTTACATGTTTCAGAAATGTATGTAAGTCTTCAGCTGACACTGGGATTATAGTTAACATCATAACCCTTTCTACAGTGTGCAGAGGGATCAACATACTTTTTTGATCTTGTACTGTGAATGTTTACATCGTTCAATAAAGACATGAAAATGTATCATTTGTGTGTTGTTTGTTTCTTTTAGCAGACCATGAGGGTCAATTATTGTGACTTAGTTGATGATCAGATGTTATGTCCAATTTATGCAAAAAATTCAAGTGAATTCTAAGGGATCACATAATCTGTTATACAACTATAAAACAAACCTCCAAACTATCTGCGGGGCTCTGTGGTTGACTGAGATCAGCTATCTTCCCTGAGGAGCTGTACTTCATACACACACCTTAAGGAGCAGTCTCTCTTCACTGGAGGTGGAAATGAGCCGGACTTAAGATGCTCCTGGTGTCAGTCTCTCAGGAAGACTAGGCAGCAAGTCTGGGAATAATCAATGCAGTACCGCAGAGTAAAAGAACATGGCTTTGCATGGTTTAATGTACTTTATATAATTAATCCACCAGCAGGATATTACCATTTTATTTGTTCATTTCCAGTGACAGTTTTCATTTACATTGCATAAATATGACAATATTATAACATAATTAGACTAAGTCTTGGTACAAACACTCATGGTAATTTCTTAACTGTGATCAAATTCACATAATTGAGCATATTTTTTTTTTTTTTACAAATTTGTACAGGAATTCATCAATGTCAATCAAAGCTTTAGTCAAGTCAAGTGGTTTTTATTGTCGTTTCAACCATATACCGTTAGTACAGTACACAGCGAAACGAGACAACGTTCCTCCGGGACCATGGTACTACATAAAAACAACATAGGACAAACACAGGACCACATGAGACTACACGACTAAATGAAATACCTATATATACCTGTATACCTATATAAAGTGCACATGCAAACATGTGCAAAAAGTACGGGACAGTACAATACATTTCTAACAATGAACAGGAGAATAGACACAGTGAGACAGTGCAGTGCCGACCAGTACACAGTAATGCAAAAAGATTACAGTTTCTAAAAACTTAAACATAACATACTATGAGATAGTGTTCTATGCACATAGCAGTTATTGAGGTAGCAGACAGTTATAAAGTGACAGTAATTAAAGTGCAACTCAGGACACGTGTGTGTGTGTGTGTGTGTGTGTGTGTGTGTCTCAGTCCAGTCTCTGAGTATTGAGGAGTCTGATGGCTTGGGGGAAGAAGCTGTTACCCAGTCTGGCCGTGAGGGCCTGAATGCTTCGGTACCTCTTGCCAGATGGCAGGAGGGTAAAGAGTTTGTGTGAGGGGTGTGTGGGGTTGTCCACAATGCTGGTTGCTTTGTGGATACAGTGTTTTTTGTAAATGTCTTTGATGGAGGGAAGAGAGACCCCGATGATCTTCTCAGCTGTCCTCACTATCCTCTGCAGGGCTTTGCGGTCCGAAACGAGTGCTGTATGAACTATGATGAGGGACAGTGGACCTGACATGCTGGAATCAACCCACCCAATTAATGTTCACCGACATTGGAGCTAAGGTAATAGTAAGCTGATTATCTTTTTGAGCTGCGGTGTCAGCATTTCTCCATCTGATCACACTCATGCTCTCAAGAGTGCTGCTTGGAAAATGGAGCGCAATAGAAGCATACAAAATTAGAGATGTTTTGCGGTGCGTGGAAGGGTAGTGTCTGTAGCTACAGACAGGCACTAAAAACTGCCAGGTCAGCATATTTTAGCAAACTCATAGAAATTAAACAAAACAATCCTAGGTGTTTATTCAGTACTGTGGCTAAATTGGTTAGGAATAAAGCCTTGAATGAAAAAGATATTCTGTCGCAGCACAATAGCAATGACTTCATGAATTTCTTTACTGATAAAAATGAAAACATCATAAATAAAATTAGAATTTTGCTATGCTCTGTCCCAGCACTGCAGAAAGCAGTGTCTCAAATTTTTCCTCACGAGCAACTTCTTTGATGTCATGGGTCATGAAGAGCTAACAAAATTTAGCTAAACATCAATCAACAACATGTATGTTAAATCCAATATCAACTAAGCTCTTAAAAGAGGAGTTCCCTGTAATCTCAGAACCTCTTCTTAAAATTATTAACAACCCAGCATACAGGTACACCCTCCTTAAACCATGGTCACACTTAAAATTACATTAAACAATTAAAAGAGAAAACATAAACCCACATCATGGTATTAAAAAATCTTCTCAAGTCTATTCAAAATATAAATTAAACTTGGAAATAAAGTTTTAGGATTTTGCAGGTGCGATTCACCGAAAAGGGCTAAATAGTTGATCAACTGTTGCACACACTGTGTGAGTCTTGCAACACTTAGTGTGTAGTCTCCAATTCAGCTGATGAAAACACACTGAGTGATCATGAGGAAGGAGCGGCGGCACAGCCATCGACCAGGAAAATAAAAAAAATAGCACTCCATGTCAAAAAGGTTGCCGAACCCTGACATGTATTAATTGCCAAAGCCTTGATCGGCCAACTAACAATGGACAATTGCATCCTTGTGAACTTCTGCAGTTAATCCAGGATGAACTTCAAAGACATTAGTCATTAATCATATATGAAGGTAAATTTGTGCCTAAATGATTTGCATGCGCAGAGTAGGTTTGTGAAAGCCTAAATCAAATCAAGCGTAAACATAAATTGCATGCGCACAGAATGTTTTGTAAAGGTGTAAGCAGTACCGCCGCTCCCTATAAGCATACTACGCAGTCTGTGTAGGGCACCAACTCTAGGGGGGTACTATCTTATCCTAGGAGGGCACCAGAAAGTCCACTGGCTGCCCTTACTCGAACGTTATACATTATTCAAGGACTCGAAAGCGGAATTTGCGGAACACAGATGATCACATCACGTGAAAAACAAATTTTTTCTAATCAATGGCCTTTAAAACATACTTAGTTTACTATTTTTAAATCATGACTAACACTAAACACAAACTAATATTGCCATTTAATCATGCTGTTTAGCCAGTGTGGTTTCTCCCAAGGTTATTTTTCTCCATTAACCAACATCTTATGGAGTTTTGTGTTCCTTTCCGCAGTCACTTTCGTCTTGCTCACTGGGGCTCTAAATTCAATTATTATTTACTTGTTTATTATTATACACAATTTACAATCATATTTTAATCAAACTACACAATGATCACTCTGACTTGTGGATAAAACCGTTTCATTTTCTGTTAATGCATGATTTTCTGTAAAGCTGCTTTGAAACGATGGGTGTTGTGAAAAGTGCTATACAAATAAAAATGACTTCACTTTTCAATTGAGCACAAGAACAAAGCCTTGGCAGTTAGTGCACAAGTTATTTTTATAAAACTACTTTTATGATAGTTTTATGGTGAAATGTTGTCTTTTATGAGAGATATATATATATATATATATATATATATATATATATAAAAATCACAACACAATTTTGTTTTATGTAAAAATAAATAAATAAAAAGCAGCAATTTGGAAATTCAGAATAATGTCATTTTGTGTTTCATTTAGGAAATACTGGATTGGAATGACATTAAGGTGGGTAAATGATGCTCAAATTTTCATTTTTGGATAAACTATAACTAAGTTTTTCAACATTGTGATTACCTGTAATCACTGCATTTTGCAATTTATTTGTTACAATTTTCACTCAATGAGATAATAACATGAGATGTGTTTTGGTCCTATGCAAACCAGGCCACGTTCACATGATCAATGATGAGCACAATTTGGAGGTTGCATTTTCCCCCTTTAAGATTACATTTTTACTCCACTGACACGGTTTAGGGTTGGGGCATAAGGTTAATAAAAATATGCATTATTGTTGACTGTACTGTATCATTTACAACTAAAGACAACTCACTCTTGGAGCTACTCTGTGGACATTTAACCCAGAAACTCACACAAGCCCATTCGTTGAACAACACTTCCACCTTGGCCACTAGGGGCAGTGATTTGAAATTATGTAAGCACAGAGCTAAAGAGCATTAAACCTACTGTTGCTGAATTTACAGTACTGCCAATAGGACAGGTCAGTCCTGTATGGACGGACTGACAGACTTTAGGAATTCAACAGTAGTAACATGTACAATTTTGAGAAAGTTCACTGCTCTACCAGCAAACTGACCGAGGGACTTACAAAGCTGCGCTGTTCCTCCCTCAAACCAACACTACATGAGTTTCCTCACTGACCTCCATCTTCCTAATTTCGTCCCGATTTACAGTATATACCCACGATGGAGATTAAATTAATTGGTGTGTGTTGTCCTTTCAGGTGCTCTCTGCAGGCAATCCCCAGTTCACTCAACCAGCTGTCAAGGTGAGACAGTTTTACATGTTGAAGCTCCAATGCCCTTGTCCAATTTCACTTTGCAGTGAATCTGGGCTGAACATGCCAATCCTCATATTACCGAACAAATTAAATCAGCGAACTGGGAGGAGAAAGGGGGGAGATCCTGTCAGACGCACAACAGCCTCTCCTCCCAGCCTGTCAGGAGATCAGGGCACTCTAGGAAGAGCTTCGTTAATTGGTTTAGGATATAAAGTGTTTCTGACAAGCACCCAAAGACAGAGAAACTGCCGAGAATGATCTCAGGAGGAGCCCTGGAAAAGTTCAGGTAATGAAGCTAATACTTCAGCAGCGGGTCTTTTCACAGAAGCTTTTCAGTGCATCATTTTAGGCTCGCCACAGCACTCTGCCAGTCATAAGAATGTCTCTCCAATCAGCAAAAACAAATTGTAGTCTTGCTTCAGGAAGAATGTGTGTTACAGCAAGTTACAGACATAAATACAGATACCTTGGCATCATCTAAATTCCTGTACTTCAATTCCATGCACACAATTAGGTGGAGAACTTCTTGACTGTTGATGAATTATATTCGTAAGCAGTATATTCCCAAACATATTACATTGGCTATGCTGATATTGTCCTTTGACCCGTGTGTTCCTTAATTTAACCTTTAATTTAAGTGTGTTTAATTTAAGACTTGCTAACAACAACCAGAAAATTTACTTGGTACAATTTTCCATGATGAATTGGTACTGCAACTTACACTTAGCTCCTTTAGCCACTTAGTCATTTGAAACATTACTTTTCGCATACTGTGTAGCATGGAAGTACAGTATGCATATTCCAATGCAAGGTTGGCTGTGAATCAGCTCAACTGTTCTCGCCATTTCATGGCACTCCTTCAAATGACTTTTATGTTGTTGCTTGTAATGCATCACAGAACATCACCTTGAAAACTTTTGCCATTAATTTGTAACAGCAGAAAATAATGGTCGCTTAAATGCATGAAAATTCTGCTGATCAGCAAAAACAACCCCAATTCAAATCCTGTAGAGAAGCGTTAAATGACATTTTCTTCGGTTCATGGTATGATCTTTGAGATTGAGTTTAAGACTCACACAGGATGTTGTAATTTGTCTAGTGTGTTAATGTTTGTGGTTTATAGGTGACACTTCCGCCATGTCAGCTTAGCATTTACTATCCACATATTTTATCGCAAGCTTGCAGCTGTCAGCTCATAAATGGTACGCAAAGTCACAATCTGTAGGCACTTAAAATTTCTCTTATTTTGATATTGTATTTCACACTAATGACTAAAAAGCATCTGTTGAACTTTCTGGATGAATTCAAAAGCAATTGGACTGGGCAAATAACCTTGCCTAAAACCAACTCCATCTGACTTTTGCCAGAATTACAGACACTCTTCGATGACTTGTATAATTGTATATGCCCATTATAAACATCCTTCATAGTTTCATAGCTTCCAATCAAAACAATTGCCAAATCCTCAAAACACCATCTCAGTCCCTATATAGAATCAAAGGCACCATGGTTAAAAGTGAAGTTTGTTATTTCTATGGCACCAATAAAATTGCCAAAATAACTAGGCAAAATTTATCAAGACAAACTTTGATATTGGTTTGATAAAGCCTTGACGTAATGTTTTGATTGCTATACAGAAATTTCAATAAGGCAAACATCCAGCTATCTAGCTCGAATGACAGACTGTCAGGTCAAACACAGTCACAAAGTCCATCAGTTAAACTGTCAGACAGTCAGATAGATAAAGAAAAGCATGAAAATGAGTGAGGGGATTAAACGTATATGCCACGTACAGCATATTAAAAGGCCTTGTGTGGGTTTGTTTCCATTTGAATTTTTGCAGTTTAATAGTTTTGGCCACTTTGAACATTCGGTCATTCCGAAAACCATAAGAAAAGATAGAGCGCACTACAACAGAACAGTCTGAAGGTCTGTGCTTTGTTTGGTGGATGTAGTTTATCAGCTAATCAGTTACTGCCCTATTAGATGCAGCATAACGTCACATCGTTGCTGGGATACCAGAAATTCATTATTGCCATCTGGTGTACACTAAATGTAACGTGTCTGCTGCTTCATTCAGTCCAACCTAACCACTATGGTGTAATGATCTAGAACAAAATCAAGAGAGTTATGGCACTAACCAAGTGTATATTTTAGAACTACAATACTACTTTCTCACTAGAAATATAATAAAAATAATTAAAACATTTATTCACAAATTAGCCATCAGCTGCCTCTTTTCTGCCTTTTATTTTTTCTTCAGCTCAACTGGCTCAACAATTGTGGAACCACATGAACAGGATTATGGGATTTTTTCTATGCTTTATCACGTGAAGGCATTTTAGTAGACAGGTTGTGATGTGCATTCATCCCTTCCTACCTCTGTATACAGCCAAGGACGATTTTCTCTCCACGTTGCTTGCAGAAGGAATGGTCGTTTGTTTGTCCTCCATATGTCTGCCAATCACAGCTCTCCCTGAGGGGCTCCATCAGTCAGTTTGCCCACATCCTCCTAACAGTCTAGACATCAACACTGGGACGGTGGAGGGCAGGGAGCATCTAAGCCACAGTGAGGACCTGACACCTCTCACATTGATAGTTAAATAATCACAGCTTTTTCATTTTCAGACAATGCCGTTGCACGTCAGCACCAGGACTGTTTGGTGGCAAAGGACCTCAAAAGGAGGGAGCGCACAGACCCTGGCTGATGTTAGAAAGAGGTCTGGAGAAAGATTAGAGGAAAAGGGATAAGCACCTGTGCTGTGATGTGCAAGTGTACAGGCTGAAGATATAGTTTATAGGATTGGAGCCAGCACTGACAGCATACGTAACTCAAAGATGGCACCCAGTGAGATATACTGACAGGGAGTAATAAAGCAGGCCTGACCCAAACACTACTCTACAGTGTGCTCTCACTCTGGTCCTCTCGTATACTTCAGACAATCAGGCACAGACAAGGGTAATCTTTCTGAAAGAGTCCTTCAATCAACCACCCACAGACACACGCAAACACATCAAACCGTACACTTGGGTAACACATCCACAGACAGCACAGTTAGAGCTGCCATTCCAATGAAAACAATATGGTACTATCCTTACATTTCTGAAAAAGAGCATTTTATTAAAACAAAATGCATATTTACACTGCAGAGATAACTATCCTTAGGTAGGCACAATGTTTTGTACCTTTACAAAATAGAGGGGAATGTATACAAAATGGTTTTAGGTGTATCATTTTGATCCTGTACAAATGTATTGGGAAGCTGCCCTAAAAAAGCAAAGTTCAAAAGCTGGTACTTAAGGAACATATTACATCCATCTTATTTGCTATGGATAACAGACAATCAGCTAAATATAGAGCTACTCCCATTTTAAGGCTGATAGGTCTTTGCGTTTCCAGAGTATTTTTCAAAAGAAAAAAATGACGCTTGAGTATTTTATTTGACAGTAACACACGACAGCTTGAAATGACACAAACCTGTAAAAAAGTATACCATAATTAGGGGATGCATTGATATTTTTAAATGTACAAATTAAAACATTTAACTTAAAAAAAGACATACTGACATATATCAACATTCTGACCATTGGACGAACACTGGAACAACGGGTGTTGATTTTTGTAAATTAGATGACTAAATTTAAAAGATAGACCTAAGGCTGCCATCAGTCAGAGAGAAATAGAGGTTGCATAAAGAAAATGAGAAGCTTTATGGGAGTTGCGTAAAATCTGTTGTGGAGCCCAGGATAATGATGTGGAAACTGTTTCCTTAAAGGCTGTCTTGTACATCACACTTCTTCACCAACAATCAAGACAGTCTCAACCAAAAGAACATCCTTAGCTCATCAGTTTAACTGGCTTCTTAAGTATCAATTCATAATTTTTTTAAATTAGAGTTTGCACATTGTATCATCCCTTTAAAATGGCTCTACATGTTAACTCAAACCAAAATGCTTAGTCTAGTTTTTTTGTCTTTTTTAAACAAAAAACAGATTTTGACCCTGACATTCAAGCAGTCACGTTCACAGTATTGCATTTCTCTGAGACAAAAATCTGCGGGGGTCCTCCTTGTGGTGTTCTTTACATGCCTGTCTACAACCATGGATGCCAGGCAGGGTCCATGCGGCAGAGGTTGTCCAGGCTGTTGGCTGCCGCCACTAGCGTGTTCACTTTACTCTCTCCACCCTCAAACTGGGCCAAGTTGTGGAGGCGGGTCATGATGGCTGTCACAGCTTTCTGGACCAGAGACACCAGCTGCTGGCTGTCCATGTTCTCAGGCTGTCCAGCTGGGGACAGAGGCATGGATGTGTCTTCCTGAGTTTTCTTATGCCAGGCAATGATCTCGTCTCGAAGAACTGCTTTCAAGATGCCATCAACCTGAGAGAGGACATGTAGATTGGCAGGTTAAAAGTGTTAGGGATATATATATATATATATATATATATAGCAACAAGTGTCATTTGGATGAAAGAGCAGATAGAATAACCACAAATGCCATCACTGTTCATTATTCTTATTCTTTAAAGTCTACCTTGAAGTTTGGCTGAGCAAAGCAGCGTGCCACTGCTATCATAGATGCCGTGAGGGGTCCGGATACTCCGATGGTGGTCAGGAACTCGGAGATGTTGGGCGTCAGTCTGAAGGGTACAGGCCGGTTGGCATCCAGATCACCAGTGGCATCATTGATATCGAAGCGAAAGTATGACACATTGAGCTTTCCTGTGTCCTGTTGAGGAAAGTGCACATTAGGATGGAGTTTTCAACTTGTTTTAATGCAGGACCAAGATGTTACATTGAACATGAATTGACCCAAAACTTTGTTTGTTTTTTAAATAAAAAAAATTATTTATATTTCCATTAACTTTATTCATAGGCTAAATAAGACTTTTTTAGTTTTTACATTGTTTTTGTGGTCAGTACAAGCCATGTTTGTCCTTGTTGTGAACAGGTTTTATTAATAGTTTTCAAGGATGGCATGCAACCTGTCCATGTTCTACCAAATGGCAGACTGGACGCATTACCTTTGACGTCAACAAAAATAAATATGGGATGCATTTCCTACTTTAAGTTCATAAACGTATTTTGCTGCCTATATTCTATTATATGTTTGGTGGCATATTAATTAGGGCTGTGAATCAATCACATTTTTTAACTGACTAATTGCACAGTATTACTAGTATTACATAGTAAACTAGTATTTTCTCTGGCTGCCGTTCAGTCCCAACTACCTCGCTGCAGCTTACTGAACATCCAGGTCCTTCTCATTCTCTATCGTGCACAAGCTGGGTCTTGCTCAGGTGGTTTCGCTTTTGAAACTGGTTCAGTTGAAAGTGTGTGACCGTTTTTGGGCAATGTGAAGAGGTATGACTGCTTGGCCGTATCTCTCGCATGCCTGGTTCACTGATTGCAGATGAAGTCTCCATTCTCTGTAAACTAAATCTGCTATCGTGTTTATTATGTTTCAAGTGTAATTAATAAATGTGCACTGCTCCACACAATTAGTTTTAGTGCTAGGATGTGCAGTTGAGTCCAGCGCGTACCTCCTGAAAATGTATATGTAATTTTTGCCACAGAAGGTGGGGAAAACGTTTGTGAATTTTCGCCCATTGTAGAAAGGTGCCTGGGTTTGATCCTAATCCTAACCATACATGGAGTGTGTAAGGCTGAGTAGCCAGCCTGGAACAACTCGAGACACCTTTCTCCCATTGAGTGAAGTTTCAGGAAGTAAAAAAAACCAAAAGTGCATTAATTGCTTTAATTGTTTTGAAAGCATTAAACAAAAAATATTAAATCAGAAAGGAACGTCTTAAATTTCCCAGCCCTAATATTAACAGCTGTATGTTACATGGTTTTCCCTGCTGTCCGTGACATTTTTGGGTTACGACCCAGCAGTTGAGAACCAGTGGTCACAAATACTCTTTAATACACACATATTTCATAGCATGTCAAACTCAAAATATGACCATACTATCCGGAAACTACAATCTGTAGACTTCTAGCGCATGTATCAGAAACTTTCAGAGAGTGGATATCAAGTGGCGCCAAGTTGTTCGTTTCCTTCCAGTGAAAGAAAGCAGATCAAATTTGGGAAAAGAGCCTGTTTGCTCATGTGGGACTCGGTGGACCAACATCAGACAACAGCAAATCTATAGCCCTCTGGAAAACTGGATAGTGTTGTAGACATCCAACCACAAAAATGTGAGGATGTATATTGATCCACCACCTAGTGCGGCCTGTGTCTGCATTTCAACATATGAACAAATACAATCCTCCATTTGCCTTCTGATGCCCTTGACATCGAGCACACAAATCATCTCGAGTGCAGCTATACCCCAGAGGTTACATGTTCAATGCCAGTGAAGTATTACAGAGATAAGACGCAAATGTGAAAGACTGTGTGTGTATTCTCGAGGTGGCCAGAGGATAGATGCGTTACCTTGTTATGCAGAGCATAGTTTGAAAATTGTTTAACTAAAGAATTTTCCATGAGTGTTAAGATTATACATTTTACGAGCCTGATATTTCCAGTTTTTTCGATAACAATGGGAATGCTGTAATATGCTGTAATTTCAAAAAGAATACATTCCAATTTAATCCAAGCAAAAAACCCTCAAGTGTAAATGTTAGACCTCTGAGCACCCTATATAGGCTCAATCTCAGCCAAACTCAATATCTAAAGTCAAATGAAAAGCTACTCTGGAAATGATAAGCAAAGGAAATGTTTGATGGTTTTGTGTGTGTGTGTGTGTGTGTGTGTGTGTGTGTGTGTGTGTGTGTGTGTGTGTGTGTGTGTGTGTGTGTGTGAGAGTGAGAGAGACAGAGAGAGAGGTAAAGACAGCACATATTTGCTTGTCCTCTCTGTCTGCTGTGGTAATCTCCCAGTGCCTAATGAGATCTGTAGAGAGGAACCGGCAGCAAGGGGGCTTACTACACCCACTTAGCTGCCCATTCCTCCTCCTGTCAGAAAACTGCAGATTAGTATCAGGGGATGGGGTGCCTGCTTGACAATAATTTCTAATAAAGACTTTCAAATGCACTTTACGGACCCACACGGACCCCATCCTGAAGACTGCAGAGCATCTTAAACAATATAGGAAAAACAAGCATACACAGAACGAGAGGGCCCATCAAAATCTGTAGCCTGTACATATACAGCTACTGTAGACATTCAAATGTATTTGGTTTAATGAGAAAACAGATAATCTGTAAATAATAATAATCCCTATTATGTATCAGCTTTCAGAGGCTAAATGCCTTGTTTTACCATTTTATTTTTTCTATGAGTCAAAAAAGCAGAGAGAGCTTAATTTTAATGTTCAGCTCAAGCAAGGAAGTAGATATCTTTTCTAATGTCAGATGGGAAATTATCTACAATTGTAGAGCAATACTTAAGCCAATTGCTGAAGGGCCCCATCAGTCACAGATACTTCAGAGAAGTCAATTAATCAAAGCAGACATTTCAAAAGGTAATTATACTTGGAGGCCCCCATATATTATTTAAAGCCAAAGGTAGCCCCTGTGCCAAAGACTTCACACACTTGCTTTACTGTATGATGACCCAACAAACTGCTTTGGATTTATTGGACACATGAAATGTTAAGTGTCAGGTATGAGATTAGTTCTATGACAGAGTAATTCATCAGTTACCTGTGCAATCTGCAGCATTTCTGGGTTGAGGCGGTTCAGATGCAGCATGAACTCGGCCAGGCCGATTAGTGCAAGCTGGATGGTGAACATTTTGCGGAAGGTCCAGTAGTCTGTGGCATTGGGAAATGTGTGCAGTGCCCACTCCTTCAACATGCTGCGAGGAACCATGTTCCCCTGGACCTCCTTCAGAATGTCCCGCAGAACCTAAAACATGGGCGAAAAGTTAATAATATTTTAAAATAAAAAATAGTATTGGTTGAAATTTTCCATTTCCAAAGGTTCCATTTGTTAACATTAGTAAAATGCATCAGGTATCATGAACAAACATTTAATATATTGGTTACATAATTTTTTATCTTAATAAGAGCACCTTTTATGGTTTTTCAAATATTACCTTTAGTGTGTTATTTAGCTGTTTGTGAATGTTAAAAAAAGTGCACGACAAATGGAGTTATTGACTCCCAAAAGAACTAACCGATTCTGAACACCTGAAATGAGTCGTTAGTAATTCCAGACTTAGTTCTTGTACTAACCTACCAAACTGGGGTAACAAAAAACCCACCTCTGCATTTGCTTCTCACAAACAACTTTGACCTGCCCTCAAACACTAAACTAAGCGGTAGTCTAATCACAACAGACTGGGACATCTGACCAATCAGATCAGAGTAGGCTCTCTGAAAGGAGTTTAGAATGAATCCTTTAGAACGGATCATTGAACGAGTCATTTTTGACACTGGGAAAAAAAAAGGTAATGCTGCAATTTAAATTATAAGCAAATGAAAGTGTTTTTTGCACTTGGATGCATGCAAATCTATTGTTTGAAACCTTTAAAACTAAATTAAGCATGTTTAAAAACATAATAGGTGCTCTTTAATGTTAGTTAATAAAAATACAATTGTTCGTTGTTAGTTCATAGTGCACTAACAAATACAACTTTTGATTTAAACAACGTATAAATATGTGCTAAATAATTAAGTACCGTAACATTAATAAAAGCTTAATTAATGTTCATTGTTAGTTCATGTTATCTAATGTTAACAAATGGAACCTTATTGTACAGTGTTTTCTTCACCGAGTAGCACTAATGAGGCACATTTCACAAAAACATGTCGAAGTCAAATTTTATCTGACAATAAAAAGAAAAACAAGATATTTAGCATGAAGCCAGTTTTAATTAACATATATTTTATAGTTTTTCTGTTTTTGCATTGTTCAACAGTCTACTAGAATGCGCATATTTTTTCATTTAAATCAGAATAAATATAAGGCAATACAAAGAAATTCCACTATAATTTATAAATACTTGTACAATTAAATATTTTGTTATTTTTTTCACAGTACAGAAATTAGAATGAGACTATTTGCGCAATCATTTTAATATAATTTTTTTTTTTTGATTCATCCAGTTAATCCAGACTAATTTTAACTAATACACTTCTATTTCTTCAATACCTGATGGCTGGCTTGGGTCCCTCTGGCCTGAATGGTCGCTAGCCTGTCATAATAGCGGGAGATGGGGTTGTCGTGCTCAATGCCCTTCTTTGCACAACGCTGCTTGTAGATCTCCACCAGAGACAGAGATGATGGGTTGTCCTCCACTAACCGCATTTGAGGAGACACTGCCACCACCCTTGGGACTGGAAATAAGAGAAAAGGTTTAAAGATGCACTGCACTGATATCTAAAAAGCTGCATGTTAACCAGCAATCAAACAGCTATTACATTTACATTTATGCATTTGGCAGACGCTTTTATCCAAAGCGACTTACAGTGCACTTATTGCAGGGACAATCCCCCTGAGCAACCTGGAGTTAAGTGCCTTGCTCAAGGACACAATGGTGGTGGCCGTGGGGTTCGAACCAGCAACCTTCTGATTAACAGTTATGTGCTTTAGCCAACTACGCCACCACCACACTATTAGCTACAGTATGAACTTTACATTTCTTTTCTAATTCTGATCCACAATTCTGACCATTTTCCTTGAAAGCCGTCATAGAGATGCTACTGTTTTTTGGCTGAAATCTAACCTCCCTCTTAAAATACCTCTGAGTGTTTTCACAGACCTGTACGCCTGTTTATAAAATCATTCAATTTACCTAGTTTTCGGTCATTTTATTTTTAAACTAGACAAATCGACAGCTGAGACAGGCCACAAAAGGGGAGTTGCACCTCTCAAGGGACACCAGGGCATTTCAGGGGAGCAGTGGAGAATTGTGATAAATTCACCAAGTAAAATCAAAAGATATATACAATAACAATGTATTGTAAAGATAAATTAATTGACTTAAAGACCATTGTCAAGCTTAATACAGTAGCTCTATGGCATTATAATACTGTTAAATGTCGAGAGCACATATATATCATGCGAGCGTGCATCTGTACAGGTTGAGCGAGCACGAATCTCATAGCTCACACGCAGATTTCTTTTCTATGTAATCTCCCTGCTCTCACTCAGAGTGTGTGTGAGCTCAAAATCTGTCTTGTGCACATGCAAATTGATTATAAAGACATATAGCTTTGCCTTTGTTCATTCATACAAATATTCTGCCGCTGAAGACATGTTATATCGAGGCAGAAACAAATACCAGAGTTTGAGAAATCAAATCGCCATTTGGCCAGTAACTTTTATAGGAAATGCAGTATAATACATGGAGGGTCAAATATTCTGATGCTCGCTGATGTGAAGAGACGCGACTAAATCAAATGACAAACTGTCAACTAACATCTGTTGTGACTCACGTCTTCCGTCACCTCAGTGGAAAACATAGCTGCAGAAGTTTAGGATACAGAAAATCTAAAAATTTGGAACAAAATCTCGACATTCAATGTGATATCGTGTTGACGTGTCATGTGTTTGTGTTTGCTTTACATATAGATGAAGACTGGCAATTCAAATTTATCACAAATATATAGTAATCCCATTGTCATAAAGACAAACAGGTAGGCTATATTTAATAAAAAATAATGAAAATGCAGTTTCATATTATTAACAGAAATATTTATTGCCATTAATGATGAATTAGTGTATGACGCATTGCTGAATGAGTCAGTCCGACTGAATTTAAAGTGATAGTTCAGCCAGAAAGAACAATTCTCTCATAATTTACTCACCCTCATGCATCCCAGATGTGTATGACTTACTTTCTTCTGCAGAACACAAATGTTCTAAAAAACGATTTTTAGAAGAATATTTCAGCTCTGTAGGTCCAGCCAATGCAAGTGAATGGGTGCCGACATTTTTAAGCTCCAAAATCCATATAAAGGCAGCATAAAAGTAATCCATATGACTCCAGAGGTTAAACCCATGTGTTCAGACACAATATGATAGGTGTGGGTGAGAGATCAATAATTAAGTAATTTTTTATCATAAATTCTCCTTCTTGCCCAGCAGGTGGCAATATGCACAAAGAATATGAATCACCAAAAACAGGAGAAGAAAACAGAAAGTGAAGAAAAAGGACTTAAATATTGATCGATTACTCACACACACCTATCATACCGCTTCAGACGATATGGATTTAACCAACCGAGTCATCTGGAGTAAATTTATTGTGCCCTTATGTGCATTTTGGAGCTTCAAAATTTTGGCACCCATTCATTTGGAGCTACAGAGATGAAAATTTCTTCTAAAAATCTTCGCTTCTGTTCAGCTGATGAAATGAAAGTCATACATATCTGGGATGGCAGGATGGTAAATGATGAAAGAACTTTCATTTTTGGGTGAACTTACATTTTAAGGTTATTGATCATCATTGCTGAACTATTATGAATTTTGCTAATATAGCACTAGGGGACAATACCTGTAGGCTCTTGGTGTTTTTAGGGGAAGACAAACATACAACAGAGCTTGCCACATCTACACCAATACGTGACAAAAATACAAGAATGTAAATATAAAAATCCATGATGTTATGTAACCAATAAAAAATATATATAATATATATATTTAATTAATCTTTTTCATAAACTCAACCCTTTTCACAGAAAAGAAAACGAAGAGAAAAACTAACATGTGCCACCCTTGATCTTTGCTCTGAGAGAAATTCATCTTTAAAGTGTCCATCACCAGAAAGACAATTTAAATCTGCCACCCTCCATCTCCACAGGGACAACAGCAACCTAATTTTTTATTCATTTGGCTCCTGTACCCTCTCCTTCCTCTTCTGTTAACACTACACAGGCTCCACTCTTCTGCAACTTTTCTGCTCAATCTCATCTCTTTCTCTTATCCTCTATTCTCAATCTCCCCCAATCTGGCTGAGAGCAACCAGGCCATTCAGTCTGGAACTGAGAGCAAACAGACAGCATTCAAACGGCACTACAACAAACCAATACTGAAAATCAATGAGGTCAGATCTGAATATATACATGGCACAATTCTAAAAAGGTGCTTGAGATGTGACTGATATTTTACTAATATAAAGCATTTTAAAATACACTACCACTCAAAGGTTTGGACCCACCAACACATTATTATTTGTGAAATCATCATCATCATCATCATCAGGTATTAAATAATGAAAAAGGTGCATGGGAATTATAAAATATATAAAATGTAAAGACATTCAAACCCAAGCACAATTTTTTGCCTTTCGTCTATAGGTGAGCTTCAATGGGTGCAGTGCAAGATTTTGAAATTAATACTGAAATTATTTTGATATTTTTTGGGGAAAAATGCTTTAGTTCAATAAATAAAAATGCCATGAACAAGGCCATTTTCCATTTGATATATACTTAATTCAATATCTGGAGCTAGCACCTAAACCAGGCTTTCTCATTTGCACCCTCCAACTGACAATGCAAGCTCCGCCCTTCCTTTAGATCAAAAGGTTTTTAAGATCATGAGAAATACAAATTCAGTCAAGTGTGTCCACTATTTTGACTGGTAGGGTGTGATTTATAATTCAAATTTCATAATTTGAAAGTTTATCTCAGTTCATCTATCAATCAAGTGGAACGTCCTGTCCCGAAAAGACATGAAATGACCTGTGGTCATATCGGGGGAAGGGAAGACTTCTGGTGTGATGTGGAGTGACTGCAGTACCTGTAAAGAAGAGGTGTCTCTTTGTGGTCTCTTTCCTCTTTTCCAGGCAGGGGTTGAGTAGCCTTAAGAGCTGTAGCACACGCTCCTCTCTGCGGGACTCTGTCAGACATGCGTCATTCATCACCAAGTACGGATAGATCTTCCCGTTGTGCCCACGGATGTAAAGACGACGAGCAGCTGTGTTGTGCTTTTGAACAATCTCCACCCTGGGCATGAACCTTAGGAGTGAGAGGAAAAGGCAGATAGAGAGAGATTGGGATAAGTGATGACGTAATCACAGAGAATAAAGGTCTCAGCCAGTGTCCGAAATTAAAGGCAAGTTTATACTTCTTCATCGAACCAATGCCATAGGCTGGTGAATCTGCTTTGTTCCAAAATGCTAATGTATTGAGAGAAAATGTCTTCATTTCTAAATTAATTATACATTTTATAAACAAAGACGATGTATTTTGTGGTATTTATAAAATTATTGTATCATTAAAAATGACTTAATAAAAGAGTGTAGTATCATCCTGGAGGGTCTCTGGTTATAAAGCGGACCACAACAGCTTCTGCGTTCACGTGAGGATACATTTTTGAAGAGGTGCACATCAGGATATAGTGTAACCGCTGTAGGCTATGCGTAATTTCGATGCAGAAGTACAAACCGGCCTTAAGAGGCAATATTTTCCCTGTAGAGTTGATTTTTAAGGGGTGATTTTGTGCATTGGTTTCCAACCACGTGAAATGTCTTCCAACAAGGCTTCTTGACTAGCTTGACTAGCAAGCCTTCCTTGGTCAACCAGCATCACCAGAAAAGGCATGCTTATCAATCACCTTTGCCAGCTAAGTTTTGTTGGTGAACAGCATGGCTATGCTAAACCACCAGTTAGACCAACATGAAACCACTATAAAGCAGCACAAACCAGCCTGGACCAGCATTTTAATTCATGCTGGTCTAAGCTGGTAATTTCAGCAGGGCTGTCATCATTTTATGTCAAATACTTCAACTGAATAAATTACTTAAAATAATCTGAATAACATGATCAATAATGCAAAGAAGAAAACTTTAATAAATACATCACATGTTAAAGAAAAACGTTATGGGGTATTTTCGGCTCTACGTTTTGCATTTCAGTGGCATTTTTGTCACTTTCGATGGCATTTTTGCCCAAAGTCCTAGTTAATTTCTGACCTTGGTCCCAGCAGATGTCTAGCAAAGAACTCCAGGGGGTGGATCAATCAAAACATTTATTTACAATAGCCACCTACAGGTCAAAGTGCCTTTGTATTGATTGATACCTGGCAATCTTGATGTAATAGTGTGTGGGCTTAGGCATGAGGAACTCTCCCGGGATCTCCACTTCAGCAGTTTGGGCAGAGAAGTTGCTAAGGAAACGACATTTCTCCTCAATAAGGAAGAACTTTGGCAGCTGCTTGGTCTTGGCTTCCAGGATCTTGATCCACTTCTTCAGCTTTGAGATGAGGTTGTGCAGCTTCATTGAGCCTGGAACGCTAAAGTCAAAATCTGTGTGCGGAAAGAGTGAGAGAGGAAATGGTAAGAGATAAGTAGTATAGATATGTGGCTGAGAATATATATATTTTTTTTTGCAAGAGAGACAATATAATAAAAAGGTGTATAAAAGTTGCAGAATATGTGGAAAAAGGTACGATGTGGTGTTTACACCAGAACTGGGAGAGAAAGCAAGAGACGATTTAATCACAGGATCAGAGAACTAAAGTGGTGCACTTCCTTCCAGGTTCTCCATGCGATGGATAGCATCAAGGTTCACAAGGGAAAAACTGATTAATTGCTCAATGCAACTTCTAAATGACACTGCGCATTAACTAAAGATTTGGTCGAAATTCAAGCCATGTCCCCAATTTTACAGAGAACCTCCGGGCTAAAACATCTTTATCAAACAGGCTAAAAGCTGCTCCACTTTCATACTTCTGTTGTTCCACATTAATAAAACCACATTGCACAAAATGGGGACAGGCTTTCAATTTAATTTTTCTTTCTTTCAATAATTAAGCAATAAGATATGAGGGGCTGTGCTATATATTGTGAACACAGCCACAGCTGAAGGGCATTGTTGGGCACAACCTGTCCATTAGTGACTTTATTTGCAATATTGCCCACTTTTGCATGCCTTCTTGCTTATACCAGTTAAAACAAAAAAATTAAGACACTTTCATCTTTAAGCAAATGTATTAAATGCATTTAACCAGAAATTACTATAGTCCCTAGCATGTAAACAATAACCGAACATATTCTAATGATGCTGTCAAATGGTCAATGGCCGACCAATCAGCATCTAGAACCGGAACTACCCATTTTAAAATTCTATCATGTATTTTGGCACAGCTGGGATGCTCTATTGACCAATCTGCACTCAAGACACTAATGATTCGTTTTATAAATAATGTTTTTGAGATTTGTTTGGAGAGACTTTAATTAAAAACCTCTTGCATTAAGCTGCCACTCATTTCAGGGTAAAGCCAGTAAAATGTGGCTACATAATGATGGACCATTAAAGAACTGTCACTGCCCGGGTGACACTTGTAATAATGTCAATGTCTTGTGTGACATTTCGATTATCAGTGAAATGCCATAAGCATTACAGCTGCCGCCCATTTCCACACCCTGAATCGGATGATGTCTTATACAATCAGACATCTATGTAATCTTGGCCTTTCTGACTCGTTCTGGAGAGACTTGAAGACTGTTTAGGTGCTTAATGAGCAGTGAGAATTATGAAAGAGATTTCACTTTAAATGCACAGCTACACTCAGCGGTCGACTTGGTGCCATCACTTTAGAATAAAAATTAACAGACAATACCCTGCATCGCTTGTGCCCTGAGTTTTTCAGAAAACACCACTCGTAAGCACCTCCTGGGCAGCGCAAGTTCTGTTCTGGTAAATGTAGCACATTTGTCTGCAGTTTTTTTGTGCAAGTGTGACGGTGAAGTGCTGTCTCACTGACTTGGGGATTTGAGCTCCACACTGCTGTGAAAAACAAAGTCTCTGATCTCTGACCTGTGAATGAGATACACTGGAGGCAGAAGTTTTCTGCACCTAATAATGCTCGGACAATGGAAGTGGCCAAGCGCAAATAACACATAGCAATAAAAATCTATATTTAGTGCCATATATTTTTACAGAATCATTTACATTTTTGGAAAACGCCAATCGGAGACTTCCATAAATGTTTTTGAGCACTGATGCAAATTAATCACTGAATCGGAGTTTTGAATCACTTCATTAAATCTGACATTTTGAACTGATTCACATTAATGAATTGAACTTGCCACACTTTTAAAACATCAACACTCTCATACGCATGATTCGATAATGCAAAAAAGATTTCAAAAGAACAGAGACAAACAGATAATAAACTTTTTTTAACAGATAATAAACAAATACTTTGAAATGCCATTATTCTGCTAAACAAAACATGCTCATGCCATGCATCTGATTGGATTATAGGATTCTTAAAGGAATATTTCGGGTTTAATACAAGTTAAGCTCAATCGAGAGCATTTTGTATTTCAAAATGTATAAAAATGTATTTTGACTCGTCCCTCCTTTTCTTTAAAAATGGAAAAACATTGGAGTTATATTGAGGCACTTACAATGGAAGTGAATGGGACCAATTTTTGTAGGGTTTAAAAAGGCAGAAATGTGGAGCTTATCATTTTATAAAAGCACTTCCATTGTGGCTATACTTTTGAAATAGTGAATGTTTTAACGTTAAAAAATGTGCCCCCATTCACTTCCATTTTTTTTTAAAGGAGGGACAAGGCAAACTTAATTTTTGTGGTAGTGAATATTATGCCACAAATGCTTTCAATTGAGCTTAACTTGTATTGAACCCAGAATATTCCTTTAACAAATGGTGTGTGCTGCAGTGTGTGTGTTTGTTTGAACATGTGCAAGTAAACCAGCGTTTCCAACAGTGGGGAACAGAGAGCTTGGAGGAGAAACATCACAGGAAAGGGGGGAGGACGACGACACAGAGCAAAAGGGGCTGTTCGCTTTGCTGATTCCCCTCCAAAAATCATTCCCAATGGCAAACGGGGCCAGGCGGGCAGAAAGAGCTCAGGGAACTGACCATGCCTCACTGTCCAGATACAGCTGGCATCACAAAATCTGTTTTACACCCTTACGGCCTTTACAGTCCTCCAAGGCTTTGAACATGCACACAGGCTACCGTATAAAGCTTAAAATGTGGGAAGAGAGAGTGTTCTAAGCATACTGAGCTGGAGAAGCTGTAGGTGGACAGAGGAGAGAAGTATAAATATATTCTTCTCTCCTGAGCGGAGGACAGCTGAGGGGGGATTTGTTTTAACAGTAGGCACACATGTGCCTTTGCTGTGCTTTCTGAGAGTCAGGTCTATATCAGGGGTACTGGAAGGTTACTGTTGTTCAATGTGTACAAAACTAGCCTGAAGAAAGAGCCGTGCCAACTTCTCTCCTTCACAGATATTTTGAACAAATATCTCAAGGGGGGTTGAAGGTTCTGTCTTTTGGGATTTAAAAAGTAGTCACAGAAAACTTTCTCTCTGCTAAAGGAATTGTCCCGGTTCAATGTGGCTCCAGCTCTATTTTTAGCATAATTAATCACAGAAAATAATTCTGACATATCCCCATAAAAATGTATTTTTTTAAAAATGAATACAAAAATAATGGTTACAGCTGAAATGGAAATAAATAGAGCCAGGCAATGAACATTAAAAGACACACTGTTTTGGAGTATAGCGACAAGATGTAAACTTCATACGTGCTGGGAAGACGCAAGTGTGATAGCATTGCACCTGGTCTGTGCAAAGTTCATCCATGTGCATAAGTTTTTCAATATCATGACCAACTCCACTTCACTTGATACTTGCAAGGATATCAGGAAGAGACAGTTTACAGTACATGGAGTATACTTTACTCACAGGAATTACTTTGGTAACACAACCAAACTTCCCTCCACCTAGAAAAGTATTTTCTCTTCAAAAAAGACAACTGACCCACAGCTAAGCTCCGAACCACTTTGGTAACCATTGCTCGCTCTGTCAAGCTTTGCAGATTTTCGATAGGAATTAATGGGAGATTGCCATGAATGATGCATTTTTTGGCAACATTTTCTCATAAAGTCCAATTTTTTAGAAATTAACAATCAACATTATGCCAGAACACAAAAAACAAGTGATATTCATTAAGTTTAACAGGAATGCACTAAGCAATAATAAAAATCGTTTCTGGAAACAATCATATTTTCTTTAGTCACCTTGATACAAATGCACACAGCCCAGCCTATAGTCATCTTCTCATTAAATCTAATCACATGGTTCACAGAGCCAATTATTCACTGAGCCGGCCTGGTGGAGAGGCCTGTGGTTAACTCTGAGCAGGAGTAGTTATGCAGAACAGAGACAAGAGTGAGAGGCATGTGTAATTGTGCACAGGGGACGTGATCCTTCAAATTCACTCATATTGACTGGAGTTTCAGTTTTTGAGATGTGAAGACAACATGAAACGTTCAAGTTCCGTAATGTGACATATTTCAGAGCGAAACTGAATAATCAGCAGAAGATAATGTAGGACTGGGCTTGATTCTGCCAGTTAGGATTTGATTGGATTCTGATAATCCAGCTTTGACATTTCTTAATCATGTTTTTTTACCTATCCACATGGCCTTGGTAAGAGCATATACAACATTTTGATGCAACATAATACAAAATAAATTATTTGAACTAATATGCAAAGACGAATCATGCACAATAAGGGACATTCATAAAGAAAGCACATGGGATCAAATTCGATTGCATGACTCAAGTATGCAGAGGTGTTCTGACCTGTGGTGAACTGGCCCTTCATCTTCTGGAACACAGGGTCTTGAGCAGTAGCTTGGGCTCGGCGGGCCAGAGACTCGCTGGCGGCACTGGAGAACATGGTGGACACGTTAGAGACGTTCTCCAGTCCCACGCCAAAAGTGCTCACTAGCTTTTTCACAAAGTTGAGTGTGTGAGGAGTGATTTTAGCTTCAGCCACGGCTCCGCTCTTTTCAAACGCCACAGAGTAGCATTTCGCCAGTCCCTGCTGGAGTTGACGCAAGACCTGAGGAAAGAAAGCGATTAAGAAATTTCAGGGAGAAGCCAAGAGACTGGGATAAATGGTTAACAATTCTTTAGCAATTTACCGTGAAGGATAACATAATTTCCACATATTCAATTTAATTTGCCATTCTGATAATACTAAAAATCCTTCAGCAGAAAAGATGTTCACCAGAGAGAGATCAGTAAAATCCCACCTCTAAGAGACTTTGCTGCAGAGATTAAGCCTAGACTTCAAGTGAAGATTGCCATTAACAGACTAATTTAGTCTGGGACTACACTTCATCAATGTCTTGAGAATTAAACCCACGTTTTACTTCACTGAACTCTCTCATTGCCACATTCTTTCATCCTCCAAATCTCCTTGCTAAACTTTCTTCCCTATCATTCCTCCTCTCCTGCTGTTTCCCAGTGAGTGTCCCACAGGAGCATCCAAATGTCCCTGCACCTCTGTCCTGTCCAGTATCGATGCATCACCGCATCAGCTCTGTCATGGCAATCCAATCTCCCCACGTTCAGTCTACACTCCCCTGACCCATCAATCACGACGAGCCCCTCGCCAAAACTTGATTTGCAATGGAGTGCCAGCGTCCACCTGCTCCGCAATACCACTTTTCAGCCTGACTGAACCCCAATCGTTCCCCTCTGTCAGCTTTCATCTGGAAAGCCAGTGCTCTGAAAACAGCTACGTGTATGTGCCTCCGTGAGCATGTGGCGTAAGACTAAAGAATACAAGCAAACCGGACAGAAAACGCATTCACGTCATGTTTCACTTGTGCTTGGGGCTGAAATGCTTTAAGAGGTAGCCACTTGCTTCTGGAATACAAAACTCTTTCTCTCACATCTAAAACCTGGTGTGTCTCACCTCCTCATGCCAGTTCTCCCTGAACCAGACCATCTGGTCCACAATGCCCTCCAAAGATGAGAGCAGGGTAGGGTGGAGCTCACGCTGCATGTGCATGATCCGACTGCAGCGCCACATGGGAGCAGTGGCACGAATGGGACCTGGGTCAGATGCAGAGTGAGTTTGGGCTGCTGCCGAACTGGGCTGCTGCTGCCCAGAGTCTGAGGCAAGAAGAAAGTCAGGCAGTGTTATTATAGTTAACAAAAACTAAATGAAAACAATTGTTGAATATACATAATTTGTTAAATTGTAACATCATTGGAAGAACTGAAATTAAACTAAAATACATTTCCATGCCTCCAAAATGTACAACAAAATACAAAAAGAACACAAATTAATAAAAATGTTGTTTTACAGCATATTTACAAATCTGAAACTTTTTAAAAACTAGATCCTGGATACACTTCACTGCACCCCTGATAAATGTAATAATGTAAAACATTGGGGGCCTGGGTAGTTCATTGAGCACTGACGCCGACTTCCACCCCAGGGTCAATGGGAAGCAGTCAACACATAAACTTTGGTAGCACTAAATACTACAAAAAAACTAAAACACAATTTTTAAATAGGAGTAAAACCTATCAAAAACAAAACTAAATTTATATGACATTTGAAAATAAAATACAAATTAAAAACTAACTTAAAAACTATAATAACCCTGCAGAGAGCAAAAGCATGCGAAGAAAAAAATAAAATTAAAAAGTTGACATTTGAAGGGCTTTCTATTGTTCAGTGTGAATGATGTGAAAAAAACTACAGTCGTACCACTCTTGTAGCGCTCCCTCTGCTCGATTTTCAACGTAAGGTACAGGGTTCGGATTGGAAAGTACACAGCTTGAGGGTAGACACGCCCCACCTAAGAGAAACAGTTGCAGATTACATTTCAGATATTCCCTGTTGGCTCGGGTCAGAGTGAGCGAGAGAAATGTAGTGCTGACATGTTTTGAAACCTTTCTCTGATAGTGCAGGCTTTTGAAAATGAAACCGTAGGGGGAAAGCAACGAGATGGACAAACATCAAGGGCAGATTAAATCCATGGCTCAATATGACACTTGCTAACAGTTTGTCAAGCCAGGGTGTTTGTGTCTCTCGCTCTCTCTCAGCAGGATCACAAAGAAATGGTTTATACTTTTGAACACTCCAGCCCAAAAGTTCATGTATTTATCAAAGGGCACTGATGCACTTTCAATACGATCAATATCTTTTCCATTTTTTATTTTAGGCCTTTTTATTGACCATACAAATTAGTCGAAAGTAAACAGGACATTAACGTGAGAAAAGGGAGGAAAGGGACTTTTTTTCAACCAACCCAGATTCTGACTTGCGTCGTCACAAGAGCATAACATGTCAGAGCATGTGTACTTAACTGCGAGACAATGTCTCTGAAATTATACTAAGCTAATGTAATTTATTCAATTTATTTATTCAAACATTGCTATGCTTGTGAGTAGAGTTTTTGGGGAAACTGTTTGAAAGTATTTTTGTCATTTATGTTTGGTCCAACTAGTGGTACAGGAAGTATAAACTGCAGCTGTACGGAATAATCAAAGCACCAAGTTGTGAGGCCCTTTTCACACCTTTTTATTTCAAATAAAAAAAAAATTATTGCTCCTTCCCCCTGGTTTCTGAGCCTAACTTTATATACAATGGACAGAGTTGTCTCACTGATAACCTAAACTTTGTTTCATAGCAATAAAGTAAATAAAATTGTGTCAGTCCAAAAATCATGCTCATCGTCACTTGTTGTTCCCTTTATTCTTCCCTGACTCTGTGATATCCATGAGGGGTGTGAATGTTGTCTTATCAGAGTGAGGGTGATGAGGACGAATACATGGAAGCAGCAGACAGCGGTGCTTCAGAAACCACCCACGGCCCCTCTCAGGTCTCACAGCACACAGCTCATGCAGGCCATTAGTGTGGAAACCTGATCTCTGTCAAGTAGATGCCGAAAGCAGGCTGGACTTTAGGTGTAAAGAGACACCTCGCAGTCCAGATGGGCTTTTACATAAAAAGCATTCATGGCTAAGACTTTCTGTTAAGAGCTTGTTAAGTATCACATTAAAAATGAAAGGGGCAAAAGGGGAAAGATCACCCCCAAAATTGGAGAGAAGTCATATTTTAAGGTCTGTGTGTGGGCATGAAAAGTGTGTCTGTGTGCATAAAGGTGTTGAGTTTTCCTTGCCTCCGTTTCATCTCAAGGCACGCCATCGCTCACCTTCATCAATTTTTCACCAAACATTTTTAAAACATCCCACCAACTGGAGAACAGCTAAATAATTCAGAACCCAAGCTAAAGGTGTTTCATCCGCTGGAGATTTAACTTGAAAATCAAGAGTTTTACAAAAAAGTCTACCTTTCTCTCATCATTGATCCCTTATATCACACCCAATGGTCTTTCGGCAAGGAGAGTTGTCATTCTTAAATCACCCTTGACAAGCCCATTAACTGAGATCATATTGTGCAAACATATCCATTTCATTTGGTGCTTATCATGGATTAAAGTGTACTTAATCTCAAAGTGAAGCATTTCTACTGCATGGGTGCGTCTGTGCTGAAATGGAGAGATTAGGAGTCGCTGGTCTGCTGCGTGTACGTGAGAAGAGGGGAGAGCACAGGCTGAGCTGCATGCAAAGCCCACTTGGAATGAGTCAGTGTAGGAGAGAGGAGATTTTGACATCTCTTCACGTGGGTTAAGTGCACAGATCTATCTCCCCTTTCTCCCTCTTTGCTCGTTGTCTCTCTCTCTGGGCCCCTGGAGCATCTGTTTCCACTTCGAAGTTCAGGAGCTTTTTAAATGGCTTGGAAATAATACTCCATCATGAAGGGCAAATTAGTCTATTGTTTAATTTGCGGTTCTGTTCCCACCGTTTGAGTGTGTTTGATATTAACCCAATAACAATGTTTTGCATAAATAATTAAAAAGGCAGGAGGGAGTCAGTGAAACTATGAATTTGACAAAAGGGGGTATTAACTGGAAATTTTCTCTGATTGTAGCAAGCAAAATAAATTAATCTTGATCACATGGACCACAAGTCTTCACATACAGTATGTTTATTGCATTTCTTTCAACTCAGACAAACAAATTAGACCTGATTTTTGTCTTCAACTTCAAAACATTTCACACCAATTCAACTTCAACAACTATACACAAACATGTGCAAAGGGACTTCATTTTTCATTTTAAGATTAGATACAGCATATTCTACAATACTTTGCAATACAATTAATCAGAGAGCAAACTATATTTAACTTCATACAGTGTCTTAAAACCATGACACGCTGAAAAAGAGACCTGATACCAATACTAAAGACGTTGATTTATCTATTGAATGCTTGAGAAGACAAAATTACCTATATGTCCATCCATAGTTAACATACCAGCCAATTGCAAATGTACTGCTAAGGAACAATAGTGTAGCAAGGAAACCAACCTGGCTAATGAGGTTGAGGAGAGGTTTGCCCTCTGAGCCCACCAAGCATGTGAGAAGCTGAGGGATCCAGGCCAGCCATTGGATGGGTGGCACTCCAATGCAGTATTTGTCCACAGCATCGGCCAATGTGTTCTTATCATCAAAACTCAACAGCCACAGCACCTGAAGAAGTGAAGACAAATGAAGAGGGGAACAAAGAGGAGACTTACTGCAGATGGACCTTCGTAGAAACCTGTGTGAGATATGAAAGTCCATCGACTGTTGCACACAAACATTTGGATAAAATGTTGCCACATCTACGTCAAGCCTGATGTAATTTCTATGGCATGAAAATCACAAACGTGAGTGCTAAACTGACAGAATAGGTAACGCAATTCATTTTAAAGCTACGTGTCAGCATTAGGATGAGCTGCATGAAATAGCTACTCAAGGGTTTAATGGCTTGTAAAATCATCTCTGCAGCCTTGCTCCCCACCAGTAAGCCAATATTTACTCTTGCTTTTTGTTGGTGGGTTCTGGTATGGTGGCCAGAGGGATTGTAGCAGATGAACCTCCATCTCTGGTGAGGCATGATGGAGACGATAATCACAGGACAGCCCGTGCCACAATGCTTGCAGATAATTACAAATAATCATTGAGCAGTCACTCTCATTAATCAAGTGTAAACTATGCCAACGTCTCTGAAGCTTCAGTGGCCAGCAGTACTCCGGACATAGTGCTCCTTGGTTTAAAACCCACAGGGGGGGAAAAGAAAAAGCCAAATGTTGTGGAGCTGTTTGATTTGATGTAAAGTACTTTACAGAGTGCAGACTGTCATGTGTATAATATCCATACAAAAGCCATCATCAGCTCTAATAATATAATTACCTCTATCATTGGAGGTTCATCAGTCTGAATGCAGTGCTCCCCCCTGCTGCTGCTGTATTAATTCAGGAATGTCGCACACTTGCACAGTGACTGATGTGTCCTCCATTTAACAAAGCCATCAGAGAGCACAATGGGTTTACTGGACCAAATGAACACTGAGTTTGCCTGTGTGTTATAGCAAAAGGGTTTAATGGTAAAACTAATTACAGGCATGTCGGGGAAAAAATGCTATCCCATTATAAAGTACTCTGTGCATCCATTTGACTATTTTGGAAAAACACTAAGCACATGCTGTTCTCTTAGAAGGCTTTAGATAGAGCAAGAGCCCATTGATATGTAGCTCAGACTGCATACATGCATGCTGCGTGGTCCATTTGCAGATCATCACCCATGGGAAGTATCACAGCATGTTTTATTGGTAGGCTTTGGCAGGTGTCTCAGTGTTGCGAAGGGTCAGGCTTCCAAGAGCTGTGTAGATTGGACTGACAGAGGTGGAATAAAGCTTTTAACCTCTGGGTAGGATGGGCTACTGGAGAGTGGGGTAATTAAAGTCTGACCACAGCGGGGGATTGACGCACTCAAGATGGATGTTAAATTATTAAATCTGCGTGCCCAAAATTCCACAGAACACTCAGCAAATTTCCCAAAAATCAGCAAGGCCTCTCTTTTGTGTGGAATGAAACAGATAATGGGTGTATTCATCTTAAAGGCCTCGATATACTTCCTACGAAATCGAAGAATGAATGGGTGTGACGTCATTTAGAAAACGTCTGGCCAAAAAGGTGTTTTTGCATTCGTTTCGGTGGTTCGTAACAGCTTGCTGTGGTGAACTTTTAGGAAAACTTCTGAACACATTGGCGTGTAGAATTATTAGAGAGCTGGTGGAAATGTATCCACATCTGTACCATAGTTTGCTTAAGAGACATTTTCCAAGACAATGTCATGCAATTTGTTTTGTTTAATTATTCAACAAAAATAATCAAATCTACTCAAATACTTTCAGGTGCCCATTACTCATGTGCCATCAGCAGCAAAAACCATTCAAACATCTGTCTAAAGTAAGATATGCCCATGATTATTCTTTTGTCTTTATTCTGAACATTATCTCTTTTATACACTCATCTTTGCAATTGTATCAGTGTCATTATAAATCACAATAACAGTGTAACCATTGCATATAATGGCCACGCACAGCATGTTAGTGCATTAGCATCATGAATTCAGAATATAAACAAGAAAATTAAACATTTGCTACTGCATGTATATTACTTTAAATCATCATCGAGTGATTAAAACAGCCTCTTTTACTGACCTCATGTGAAGTCAACTCATAGAATGAGGCAAAGTTATTGAGAACACATTTTAGTTTCATACATTGGTTAAGGTTTTACATGTAGAGTCCTCATATTTAAATGTTCTTCTAAACACCTCCCACAGCGGTGTATCAGAATGTTCAGAAACAGTATACTGTTGCTTGGCTGTTTAGAACTTGTTTTTACCCCTGAATGAAGAATGAAAAGGGACTTCTACGGAAACGTATCGAGGCCTTAAATCATCATCGAGTGGTTAAAACAACTTTTTTTACTGACCTCATAAGAATTCTACTCATAGAATGAGCCATAAAATAATTAATAACACATTTTAATGTCATATTAGTTAAGGTTTTATGAAGCATCCTCATATTTATATGAACTTCTAAATGGCCTGCACTTAAATGCCGTCCCACAGCGTGTGGTGAGTTTCTGAATTTACTGAGTATACTGTTGCTCAGCTGTTTAGAACTTCTTTTTACCCCTGAACGAAGAAAGAAGAACTTCTCTGTAAGTATATCTTCTCTGGAAGTATATCAAGGCCTTAATGAAGAACTGTTTTCTTTTGACCTGACAGAAGCCTCCAGGAGAGAGATGAGATCTTACCTTGGCCAGATATTTGCGGGACTTGCTCTCGTTCTGATGGCGGCATGCATGCAGGTAACAGGTGATGGCAGATACGCCAAGGTGGGGCTGACGGTCCTTGACAAAAATGTTCTCCAAATAATCGCCCCACATTGCCCAAGCTTTAACCAGAACATCGTGCATCTGCACTGCAGCAGAGAAAGCCTTATTTGCCTCTTCTGACCTGGAGGAAGAGATAAAGGTGAAAAATGAACAGGTGAAGCAGGAATATTTCAGTTTTAACTGTAACACTCTTGATATCTCTGGTATCTACAACATTTAAATGATCTGGAGGATTAAGCTTGCATTATCTTGCAACTGGTATACAGTAGGGATGTGCAAGTGTAGATGATTAACCCTTCAACATGTCTGTATCAAAATTCCAAAAATCACTTTTTGGTTATTCTAGACATGCAATCGAGGTCTGCAACCAGACTTGAGCTCGACGGGACCTGAGAAACTGTCAGATTTTGGGCCAGGTTTGGGTCAGTTTTTGCTTGCATCTGCGCTGTTTTCCCAATAGTTTTTCTATATAAACACGCACTGGGTGGTCTTATACCATTGGGCCATATCTCACTTTTTTCTGCGTCTTGTGCTGGTCCACCACACTTTCAAATTAAAAAGAACAAATTTTTTTATAAAAGCATCTCGAGACACCTGTGTATTTTTCATTAGTTACACTGCATGACTTCATGTGACTGGACATGGATATTAAGATCTTAAATCTAGATTTTAAGACAACTAGGAGCATTTCACTTCAAATTTGAGGATGATCAGACACAATGGGGAACACTTCTACTTCCAACATCTAGGAGTCGGCCTGCACCTAACTTAAATAAGCTGACCGAGTCCAATATTTTTTTTTCATCAGCCGTTTCAGAGCTTTGAGAATTTGTCCCCTGAGACCATCTTTTCTAGGGCCCTTTATAGAAGCAGTTTAAGAATAGAACTTTAGAGAGGATCATAAAGGACTTTATAACAGACTGAAAGCAGTGGATGGGACTCATCATCTGTGCTTAAAGCCTCTGTCCTCACCATCTCTACATTTTACCCCACATGACACATCTACTGAACCAATCACGTATAATGGGAATTTTTAATGAATGTACGGCAAGCAACAGAATTACACATGATTGCAATTGTAGTCTGGGGAGCCCAAATCCACTGAAGCGTTCCGTCAGTCTTGGACATGTATAATATGTTTTCTGCTCCGGGCCTTTACTGAAAGTCGGGCCTGTACAAGTCCCAATGCCCAGTCAAGTGTCAAACATCTTCCTCCGACAGTGCTCTTTCTGCTTTATGAAATCCCTACGTTAATATTAATGGAGAGTGAAAATGTAATGATTACATTAGGCCCTGCTGAGGCTGGGGAAAAAGTTCTGCTGATCACAGAGATTTCACAAATTGCTTGTGAGTTAATTATTCAGCATGTATATTTAATAAGTTATTCCAATCCAGTGCCAAACTCTGTGGATTCCATAAATTCACTCATGATAAGAAAGAGAGCAAGGGATGGGTTCATAGTGGTGTTTACATTTAGTATAGTACAGCATTGGCTTTTCACAACCCATCCAGCTGATTTTAAGTGTCTGACATCCACTATGCTGAGCCTATTTTAAATTAAGTTTCATTAAGCTTTTTGATAATTAAATCATTAGACTATAACAATAGAAACAAAATTAATTGTGAATATTTTACAACATAATAATGGTCAAAATGTTAATCTTTCTGATGTCTAACGATTAAGCTTAAAGTGCAATGCATTTCTCACTTCAGAATGAATGGATGTTGTGTAAAAAGTTGAGTAATTTATGCAAACAATGCATTGTTTTTCTGTGCATACTGCTTTTTCCTGTTGAACGCAGATTGGTGTAATGGCATTGTTGGGTTATATTCTTTTACATTTATAGGTGGACCCCATATAACAGAACATACAGTATACCCGGTTAAGTCGAAATATCAGTAAAAACAAAAATAAAAATTACTCCAACTGATTTTCAGCCCATCTCTAATTTACAGAGCACTGACAGAGAGTCCAAAAGAACCACAAAGCAGTTTATTAACATCAGTTTATATGATTGTTTAATTTCTTGTTGTCTGTTAAAACAACTGACCTGATAGCACTGCACATTAATCTACTGTATTCTGAGATGCAAACCAATTAAATGACAGACTCTCATCAGGAAGTGCTGATTGACTCGTGAAAATGCCAGTCAATAGAAATATGACATGGTATAATTACTCATCATGAGTTCAGTGCCATTATCCTCTGCCGCAGACATTCCATATAAGGTTAATTACTCACTGTACTCTCATATTGACTGTTAACGACTGTTTTGACCTCATTGTTGGCCTAAGAGTTTACAAGTGATGATTAGTGACACAAACACTTGCACACACAAAATGTTTATCTATCTTCCTCATTAATGACTCTTTGTTGGTAATGCTCATTTGAAAAAGTGAGCTCTTAATGATCTCGACATCTCTCTGATTATTTCATGTCAGTGCAAAAAAAAGACTCATACACAAAACAAAAGATAACGAGAACAGAGTCAATTAATGACAAAGAAAGAGTGAATGAGGGAGATAAAGAGAGGGCTCAGTAATGTGGCAGAAGATGAACAAAGCCAAGGATCAACTCTTACTTATTGATCTGGGCTAAGAACATGCCTTTGAGAGCGTAGAACTCGGCGGTCATCTCCTTGGTGAAGTACTTCAGGTTGGTGGACTCAATCACCTCCAGACCCTGACAATACAATAACAATGATTGCATTTGAAATTCAACGTAAATTTCACTGATATGAATTTTTCATATTCTCATGTAGAATAATTTTCATCCACACAAAAAAAAAACAGTTCTGATTTTTTTGGACTGAGCCATCAGAGCCAAGTGCGTTAGAATTCTTAAACATCAAAAGTCAAACCAACTGACAACAGAATATATCAGCTGCAGACATCTCTGTAGCTCAATCTAGCAACACTGGATGCGAGCGGCACACCGTGTCAAAAGCAAAAGAACCCATTATTAATCAATAATGTTGTCTAGGTAGAAGCGTCTGTTGCAGCACGTCGCGTCACAATGACAGTGAACAAATATCCCGTTCCATTTTGCATTGCATGCTCTGGTGATACTGCTGCCAAGAACACAAATAAATGGTTTAGAACATTCGTGTCAACACGTCCACTGTAGACAGCCTCAAGCCGTTGCGTTGCATCAATGGAAGCTCCCGGAGTATACAGGGTGCAAGACTCCCAGGTCAGAATCAGTGGCTTAAGAGTGTGCCAGAGAAATGATAAAGGGAACAGAGTAGGTCGAAGTGATAGCTACGAGAGAAACAGAGAGAGGGACTTATTAAATCCAATGGTACTTTAATGACTTGAGCTCAGTTGAGGCAGCTCCATTAATCAGACTTAAGAGAATGCTGCAGCCAGCAGCCCATTCCTTACACTGTTTGGAATGCATGCCTTACTCTGACAGCACTGCAGTCATTCTCACCATAATGAGAGCAGCATTATTTGGATTAAGAGAGTCTGTTAACAGCAAAATTTATTCTGATTCCAGAAGTCAGTGTAGATGGCAATAAAGTGAAGTAAAAACAGATCGGCATCAGCAGTAATATGATGGCGAATCATTATATTATAATAATCTTTTTAACATAAAAAAAAAAAATAAAAAAAAGAATATTGTATTAAACAAGTACTGCACTCATTTACTGCTAAGGGTGTTTGATACAGTTTTAGGAATTACATTTTTGATACACAATTAGGATTTGATTTTATATATATATATATATATATATATATATATATATATATATATATATATATATATATACTATATATACACACACACACACACATTTCTGTGAAAAAGTAATTTACCCCATTTTCTTCTGTTTTTTTGTTTAACTTATGCTAATTCGTAAAAAAAAATAGAACAAAATCTAACATTAAAAAAAGGCAATCGGAGTAAACACAAAATACAGTTTTTATATGATAACTATTTATTGAGGCAAAGTTATCATCCAATACCAAATGGGCCTGTGTGAAAAAGTATTTGCCCTCTTAGTTACTAAATCCCAAAATCTATGAAACCGCATTCATAACGGGATTCGGCTAGACTAGACGTGCCCAGGCCTGATTACTGCCAGCCCTGTTCAATCAAATCAACACCTAAATGGAACTTTTCAGCAGCATGAAGTTTGATAAGATGTCTCACCTAGTAGCGCGCAATGTCAAGGTTGAAAGAAATAAAGAAAAAGGTGAATACATCAGTCTGGGAAGGGTTACAAAGCTATTTCAAAGGCACTGGTACTCCAAAGAACCACAGTGAGAGCCATTATCTCCAAATGGAGAAAACTTGGCACAGTAGTAGCCGACGTTCCAAATTTTCTCCAAGAGCACAGCGACAACTCATCCAAAAACTCACAAAAAAGCCAAGGACAATATCCAAGAAACTGCAGGCCTCTCTCGGATCAATGAAGGTCACTGTTCATGACTCCACTATCAGAAAGACACTGGTCAAAAATTGCATCCATGGAATTGTGGCGAGGCAAAAACCACTGTTAACCCAGAAGAACATTAAGGCTCATCTGAATTTTGCCAAAACACACCTTGATGATCCTCAAACCTTTTGGGAAAATGTTTGGTGGACTGATGAGTCGAAAGCGGAACTGTTGGAAGACAGGTGTCCCATACATCTGGTGTAAATCAAACACAGAATTCCACAAACAGAACATCACATTTATGGTCAAGCATGGTGGTGGTAGTGTGATGGTGTGGGGATGCTTTGCTGCTTCATGGCCAGGGCAACTTGCAATAATTAAATGAGAATGTTCGGGTATGAGTTGAAGCTTAAGCACAACTGGATTGTGCAGCAAGACAATGATCCAAATCACAGGAGTAAGTCCACCTCTGAATGGCTCAAAAGAAGCAAAATTATAGTTTGAGTGGCCTTGTCAAAGTCCTGACTTAAACCTAATTGAGATGCAGTGGCAGGACCTCAAACGGGCAGTTCATGCTCAAAAACCCTCCAATGTGGCTGAACTAAAGCAGTTAGTTCAAGAGTGGGACAAAATTCCACCACAGTGTTGTGAAAGACTGATTTCCAGTTCTCTTTCAAGCATAAGTTTTGTTGTCTCACTATGGGATACGCCCTTTCCGTGTATTCCTAGAAGCCCTATTACATTACGCCAGCCATTATTGGCTGTCAGAAGTGACGCCTGTGTCTGGAGGAGTCTCCACTTCCCAGTATTAAAGGGGCGACAGCGTTAATACATTATTCAAAATTCAGAAACATGGATTACTGTTCAGAGAGTCATCGACTGGTCTCCACACTGGTCACTGATTGATCATCCCGGAACCCGGGAGTTTCTGTGTCGATTTACAGGTCACCACGTCATATTACGTTTCTTCCTACAATCTGCACTCCAGCTCATTGAGGAATTTCTTAGCACTAAATGAATGCAAAGTATTTTGGCTAGTGTGGGGGACTCTTTGCAACTTTGCTCTTGCGGGAATCAAATTTCATGCAGGGACACACACTAGGTCTGCTCTGCATGTCTTGGGTTGATACATGCCCAAGTGGCAATTGACACTCCGAATCGTGTGAGCACTGTGCACGCTTCACCATTAAAAGCCTTTGGATCCCCTCATGTTAGCTAGCCTTGCTTTGGCTACCAATACACAGGAATCCATTCCTGTAGGATTACGAGGATGAGGGGCAGTCGGATATTCTCCTCTCTGAGGAGGATGATGATTTTGAGTACTGCCTTTTCCTTCCCCCTGTACAACCAGCACAACCCTCGGCTGCAGCAGGAACCACGGAAAAGGCGGGCGGGGCACCATCCTCTCTGCTTCTCAGCGTTGATCTGCAAGATGTGTGCAAACATGCAGTAGAGAAACTAAAAATAGTCCATGGCCGACTGCGGTAGCAGAGGATGCAAAATCTCACTATGAGGGCAAAAGGATGCCGAGAGCAAAACTGGCAGCGAGACAGCTTCTTCCTATTTTCCCAGAGCTGCTGGAGGAGGTTGTGGTCAACATTCAGGAGGGATCCGCACTCAACGTGGAAGGGATTGAGAAGGAGGGTCTTCTCCGCATGCCTTCCATGGAGCCGTGAGTAGCAGCGAATCTGCACCCCAGGTGCACGGCAGCTGTGAATCCGACATCCAAAGCTGACCGTTTCCAGTCAAACATTATGGAATAAGCTTACAAAGTTGTCGCTCTCTCAGTTAGCGCTTTGAAAGCGTGTTTTCTATGTTAACCGCATACCAAGTGGAGTTGTAGGATGATGAGTCTGCCATGCCAGGCACAATGGGACAAGATTTGTGTTGTCGCTGATCCGACTCTCTCCGTCTGCAGAGATGTGCATTTCAAGCTGCGGCTAAAGTCATGGCCACAATGGTGACAAAGGAGAGAGCACGATGGTTAAATTTGTCTAATCTTTCTAACAGGGAGAAAGTGGCTATTTTGGATGCACCGGTGGTTTCAGAGGGGATATTTGGTTTGACTTTGACACGGATGCAGAAGAGGAGTGATGAAAAGATGAGGGATGATGAAGCTTTGCAGCTCCGTCTTTCCAGAAAGACACAGACTGCGCACCCCTCCACCACCTCAACAAACTTTTGCTCAAGTCACGGCTCGTCCACCCCCTAGCTATTGCATTCCTAGATGGCAGAGGCCATACGTGAGTGCAGCGGGTTAGAGTGGAGTTCCAGATCAAAAGAGTGTTTGGCCCAGGATGATCTATCAGCTTGCTCTAGCTCAGACAGAGCAGCCAGTTCCTCATCCCAATCAGGAAGTGAGGAGGAAGGCGGCACCCAGATTGTTCTTCCCATTTTTTTTATTTTTAAAAATACATTAACAGAACATATTATAACGCCACATCGGGGAGTAACCACTCCGTTAGTGGTGATGAGCCACTTAAACTCTGTCTGAGTGCAAAGTTCATGCATGCGCAGTGCACAGCCCAAGCTCGATCACGTCTAAGCCAAAAGATGGCACCAGAGTACTATATACAAGCAAGTGGTGAGCATGTACAAAGTCCCGCTGGGTATTAAGGCCAATAGAGTTGGGGTACAGACTGCAATTTGCAGCCTGCCCCCCACAATTCAGATTGAAAATTCACACTCATGTACGGGGGGCATCAGTTCATGTTCTTCAAGAGGAAACTTCCTCCTTGCTGAACAAGAAAGCAATAAGAGTGGTTCCACCCAAGCAATGCCAGAGTGGCTTTTATTCGAGCCACTTCCTCATTCCAAAGAAAAGTCCATCCCATGTTAGAGTAGCATGAGCCTCCACATGCGGAGTCTCCGAGGTGTCATGCACGACAAGCCACGTGATAAGATGCGCGGATTGACGATCTCAGAAGCGGAGGCACCTGAGACTTGTCCTCCGCTACCCGGATTAAGGTGAGTAACATCGCCACCACGAGGACCTACTAAGTAGTGGGAATTGAGCATTACAAATTGGGAGAAATGGGGATTTAAAAACAGAAGCATGGTGTCTCACCAGATCACCCTTCTTGCTGTGTGAAGTGAGGAAGAGATGTGCTTTCTTTTTAATAATGCAATAACGCTGTGTCACCACTTTTATACTGGGAAGCGGAGCCTACTCCAGACACAAGCATCACTTCTGCCAGCCAATAAGGGCTGGTGTAATGTAATAGGGCTTCTAGGAATACACGGAGGGGGCGTATCCCATAGTGAGACACCTCACTTAATGCTATCAGAGAACAGGGTTTACACAAGTAACCTAATTATTAGAAGCATTTGCTAGCAGTTGTTGCTGCTAAAGATGGCGCAACCAGAAAGTTAATGGGGGCAGTTCTTTTTCACATGTGTGATATAGGTGGATAACTTTTTTGCTTCAATAAAAAAAAAAAATATGTATTTGAAAACTGTATTTTTTGTTTACTCAGGTTGCTTCTGTTTTATGTTATATCTCGTTTGAATATCTAAAACAATTTAGTATAAAAAATTAAGAAATTAGGAAAGGGCAAATAATTTTTCACAGCACTGTATATATTTGAATCAATTAAAATTACTATTTAAAATCACACAATCTTCTAAGCAATCTTCTGTGATTAATCACAATTAAATTAAGGTACATGATACATTACAACAAACATTAAAATAAATCAACAGAAATATATTTACATTAATATATTAGTCATCATTTATTTGAATCAATTAAATATGTGTGATAATTTTCAGGTTTTTTTTTTTTTTATAGTTAATTAGACATTTTTACAGATATTAGTCTTTGATAAAAGTAGATGTATACATGCAATAAAATCAGTGGAAATGTAATTACAACTTGGGCAAAATCTCCTGCCGTTTTCCAGTGGACTTTTTATAATAGTATGATTCAAATGGGCAGATTAAATTCATATACATTTTATTGGCAGGAGAAACTGAAGAGTACATTGTCAATGGATTATTAGTCAATATACATACAGATTTAAAACATTAAATTCACTCACCTGCATGCATTCATTCTTGCCCATGACTCCAGCTAACTGCAGGTAGCATTTAACCTGCTGCCGGATCTTCTGGAAACAGTCTACAATAGGTACGGTTGGGATGGTGTGGATTCGACTCAGAATGTCCAAAGCGACATTGACCAGACCTTGCTTCCGGGCAATCTTCCCATACTGAATGATGGCAGATGCGGAGGCATGCACTCCAAGCATGGCATTGTTAGTGTTTGGGTCATGTTGTGTGTTGGTTTCATACGCAGTCACAATGGCTACAAAAAGAGATTTAAAAGTGATTATTTTTCAGAATGTCACAGCCAATTCAGTCATTGCTGGGTCAGGACTCACCTCATGAGAGTGAATATAAAGGCAAATTAACTTCTGGCCAATTACTCTTTAGTAATAACTGTGAATGCATACAAAAACGATGTAATTTGCAGTGTCAAAATAAATTTGGGGGCCAATGTATGTAAAGTAATTTGACAGTTTACCCTGGTAGTGGTGCTGCCGCCACATAAAGATGCTGCTCCAATGGGAGAGGTCATCAGAGACAATCGGTAGCCTGTTTCGCCAGGTCTTCACTACGGTCTTCATATCGTGAAGGCTGGTGTTGCGTCCCAGGTTAACTGGCTGAAGGCCTGCATTAATCTGTGCAGCTTCCTGTAGCTCAATAATCTGCTGGGCTGCCTGAGTGAGATAATCCAGGAGTAAACATATGAGCATCTAAATGTGAAGATGCAACACCCTCAAGCCCTCTTCAAAGGAACTCTTAATGCACCTACAAAAGAACATTTAATTCTGAGGGCTACAATCATCTAGGAATCCTAATATCACACTCGTATCACACACACACACACACACACACACACACACACACACACACACACACACACACACACACACACACCACTCTGAAATCCATTACAGCAACAGTATTACAGGCTTACGATTGCACTTGAGAAAGAGAAAGAAGTGTAGAGGTGGCTGGCCAAATGGATGGATCAAAGTATCTTAAAAGCCGTTTATCCAGAGAACAGGCAGAGAGCGGGAGTGCTGGACTGAAGCATCTATTCCCCTAATGTCTAATCACACTCTCAAACGACACTTAGACCACACTAGCAGAAAATACAGACTGTGATGATGACCCAAGAATTGCTATCCATTCCTTACAAACTATTGATGCATGACCTTAACATATCAAGCTGTAAATACACAGCTACTGGCAGCCATGCTCTCTTACTGAAAAGCTACATGGATCTTTAATCTCCTCTATGAATTGGAAGAGACAGATGCGAGTGAGGGAGTTTGGCACTTACAAGGGAATTTACGTAATTAAGGCTTACTATGCATACGATGAGTAGCTAGCTCAAGTCATGATAATGAATTATGCCAGTCCACAAACACGCATCAAATAACAATTGATTCAACAGTAACAGCTAACCCGGTTTACAAGATAAATGTCCCAAATCAGTCTATGGACTTGCCGAATAAAATCTCCCAAAACAAAATAAATTAGGCAATACAATATTTTTCACAATTATCTGTTAATATCAGCTGATGGCACATTATAACCTTTATTCTGAGTGAACATTCATCATGTAAATTAGATTTTCTAGCAGGTATTTAATCAAACACTATCTGATGAGGGAAAGTAATTACGAGCCATTTTAAAGTTGGTGCCATTCTCACTCTCTCCGTCTCAACAATCCTGTCTGCCTCCACTATCCATTTCAATTGCTTTTATTAGACTCGATTTTTGGATTCAGAGTGTGCAGGTGTAAACAGATTAAATTATACAGTAAGTAAATTACATTTTCAATAGATCTGGGGCAAAGACTGAATTTCTGAGGGCCTGGCTAAAACAGCCAATAAAGAGTGACCATATATACCTCAAACACACTGGTTAAAGTTTGTTCTAAGCCCCAAATCCTAAGTATTAAACATATGCACTTAATACAGCCCAAACTGCTTAATGAACATTTTCTCTCCAGCTTTGAATGTGATTTCAGTCTTAAGGAGCGGTCACTCTACACTTCGTGCTCCATTCATTCTCACTCAAACACATTTGAATGTGGGAGACCGGAAACACAAGCCCATACGAAGAAATTTCACAGTACGCTGCAGAGGAAAGTTCAAGTTTGACGAACTCTGACCTACGAATCTGGATGACGAGAAGACGTGTGATGAATAAAAGATTGAAATGTCACAATGACCTCTGGGCCTATTTTAACAAATAAATCAAAGAAACGTGTTGTTATTGTGGCTGGAAAGTTGAGTAGACGGTATAGTCTAACATTTTGAATAAAATTTGTGCCAAGTGTGATCGGGGCTTTAGGTATATTTATTTTTGTTTTATGTCAACTATAAATTTTAAAGGATGATGACATTAATAATTGCATATTGAATTGTGATAGGTCTCCTTTCTTGCATCTATTTGCATGCTGAATTTTGATAGGTCTTGTGTTCCTTTCATATTTTCAACATCTTATCTTTGTGTTGATTTATTATTGTAGCATTTCATTTAATGCAGAACCAAAGCCTAAAACCTAATCTTTTCAACAACTTCAACACCATTCTGTGGCTGCCTTGCAAGCACCGGTATTTCCTTCAGGAATATTCAAATCTAGTTATTCAGTGAAAACTGGTCCATTTGGAAAAACAGAGAAGAGAAACTGGAGTCAGAGTGGACAAAACAGTCCAGTAAAAACTAAATTGTTAAATGACACATTTATGGCATAATGATGTTATGCGGCATTTACTATTTACTAATAATATCAAGCAACAAAACTCCCACTGAATACAACCCTTCAATTATGTGGGCCACAGAGCCATCAACCAATACCCATATCAGCCAGTATGGAAAAACCACCATCTCCAACAACAACACCTAATTTCCTCAATATTTGACCATCACACGACAGCTGAGCTCAAGAAGAGCGCTCCTCATTTCTAAGAGTCCCTGGAGGATGATGCGGTCCATGGCCAGCTCTCACACATTACCCTAATCTACAGGCACACATCACCTCGGCTTCGTCCCATTGTGTGCGCTGCCTGATTATGCGTGTGGCAGTCAGGAGGCTGTTCTTTCTGCTGAATATTAATACAAGCTCTCTATTGAACACCACAATGGTGCAGTCAACACTATCTCAGACGCTTTAGAAAGGGTCAAAGGGCCAAAAAAAAAAAGGGCGGGAGGGAGAGAGAGAGAGAAAGAAAGAAGGGGCCAAGTCTGACAAAGGAGGAAGTGATTGAGGACATATTACGCAAAAATACAGAGTGAAAAGGCAATTATAAGAAAAGTGTCTGCTTTTACTATTCACTCTGCTGCTTTGGGTTTGCATAAAGATACACGCTCGCATATAAAATGAGAATGCCTGAGTCGCTCACTTGTCAGCGATGATTTCTGACCAGATGTTCTGCTTTTGAGAAGTCATTGTTTAAAATTGACAATCAATTTAGATTAGATCGCTGGTGGTGTTTTGATTGAGTTAGTCTGCTCAAAAAGTGAAAACAGCTTAGATAATATTAAATTATGGCAGAAGAATGTCTGCTTAAAGGGTGTTTGTCAGCTCATGTGCGTGTTGTTCCTCACCTGCAGCAGTGGAGTGTGTACGTGAGAAACGATGTGTGGCAGTCTTCTCCACTCTCTGATGGCCAGACTGCTGGCCATTTCCACCAGCCGCTCGATGAAGTTGAGCTGTTGTTCCTCAGGGTGACAGATGGCCAGATAGCCGCGATGCATGTTCACCTTCCAGGCCATTTCCTTAGGACAACTCAGCTCCACCTGACACACAGAAAATCACAGTCTTATCAGCAACCTTTCAAAGGGGTTGTTTCATACATAAAGTGGTAGTTCATCCAAAACTGAAAATTCTGTCAAAATTCAGAGCGGTCTCTTTTTGTGTTTCATGGAAGAAAATCATAATAAAGCTAATTTGCTTCCATTGAACAGTTCTCCAAAAAGATTAACAGAGTAATTATCATTATTGGCACAATATGGTCAGTTATTTTTTTCTATTATTCTTCACAAAAAAAAACAAATACAAAAATACAAAATATCAGCGCTCTTGTCAAATCACATTAGAGGATCAGAACTGCTCTCCAATGCAACATGAAGACGAAACAAGACCCTGATCGTAATTACATAGGAGAATAAAAGTAACAAAAATAACCGACAGATTTCTGGCATTGTGCATTTTGACGACGTGGAGTGCTTTACGCTCTCTGGTCAGTGTGTGCTTATCATGGCCAACATGTGATAAATAACTCTGCGAAGTGGCTGGCCTTATCCACCTGCCTTTAATTGAAAGAGGGGACATTTAAACTTCCTGAGAGCAACTGCTGCTGCCAAGCAGCCTGCCCAGGAATGGAGAAAACAAATCACATCCCAGCAGATGTTTGAGCAATTATTCAAGCACGTATCCGTAAATATAAAATGCTAAATGAACGGAGAGGGAGGAGGAGGAGGGGGAGGGCTGCTGGGCTGAACAATTTAATTAGGTGTCACCTTAGGACAGATACCTGAATGGATTCATTCCAAGTCTCCTTGAACAAGAGCCAAGAGTATTTATAATGTGTCCAGCCCTATCACACACTTTTTCTACTTTGTTTTAGAAGTGAAGCCCATAAATTATCCACCGACAGCAAGTCTACAGTTCTGAACAGTCATAAACAATTCTGCTAGCACAGTTAGTGTGTAACTTTCCGCATAATAAAAGTGGTGTGCTTTCGCATTCTGTAATCTAGTAAGACTAATAATAAACAGGTGTATTACAAAAGTCTGAACTGTGGTTTGGGGTTATTTGACTGGACGTGGATATAAAAGCAAGAAGTGTGTGCACAAAGGTGCTAAAAGTATAGAGAAATATTACTCCATTAAAAGTTAAATTATCTAGCCAAAACATACTAGAGATAATAAAAAAAACTAGGAAGTCTATTTACAGTATGTGTATATTTGCTTCTATTATTTTCCCATTTATTTCCACTGACTTGCATTGCTTCTATATTGAGGTAATAATATTGGGAAACTTATGTTTATTTGTGCGGGTGGGTGGGTGTGGGTGTGGGTGTGTGCCCCCCATGCACATATTTGTTTCTCTTATGGTCAAACAAATATGCTGCGCTACTGATAATGGTTTTATTTATCATTAAATAAATTACTTAACAGTTTGAGGCTCTGGTGTAATTTTAAAATAAAAGTTTCCAGGCAGTCTTCATGTGAATCAGGACAAATTGACCCGTAACAACTTCTTTGTTACTATTTTTATAGCATTGTTAATAAATGCATAAAATGTATAATTGTAACACTGTCAGATCTAAATTACATCAGTGGAGGATGTCATGAAGTTTCAGAACAAAAAGCTGAAGTTGTTGTAAATTGGTGGTAAAATTTGATATGGGTCAAACTGACTCAGAACTGCATTTAAGGGTAAAAATTTATTTAATTTAGCAGGAGTGCAATTTCATAGGCTTGTTAGCATAATCAGCTTTTTTTTAATAAGAGACAAGACTAATCAAAAATATAAAATATTTGGTCTAAATTAAGTTGTAGAGAGTGAAACATTTGATTTAGTATTTGAGTAAAGTAGATATTTCCCCAAATAATTATTTAGTAACTGATTACAATTACTTTACACCCCCCTGTGGGTGCAGATGAGAGTATGGCATGGAGCTTACCTGCACCAGAGCCTCTTTCATGGCAGCCCAGTTGGACACTCTCCATGCACACTCCAGCACCAGGTATGGGTTGTTATGTCCTTTGGATTGGCCGTACTCAGTCAGGGGCTCCCACTGGTTTAGTTCTTTAGAACAGCTAGAAATTATATAACATTTAAAAGTTAAAGCACACAATAACCAAATTTTTTATTAATTTCATGGAATGTGTATTTGGTCACATCTGAATGTGGAACGTTGGAGCAACACCATTTCCTATCCAGGTGAAACATAATAAATAAAATAAATTGACTACCATGTTAAACCGTGTTGTTTTTCCAAAAATGTAAAGTTCTGATCACAGCTGGTTTGTCCAATTTTGACTTTGAGATGATCTGGGCTCATACGGTCTCAGTGAGAGGTACAGTGCATCCGGAAAGTATTCACAGCACCACTTTTTCCACATTTTGTTATGTTACAGCCTTATTCCAAAATTTATTAAATTAATTATTTTCCTCAAAATTCTACAAACAATACCCCATAATGACAACGTGAAAGAAGTTTGTTTGAAATCTTTACAAATGTATTAAAAATAAAAAATAAAAATCACATGTACATAAGAATTCACAGCCTTTGCTCAATACTGTGTTGAAGCACCTTTGGCACCAATTACAGCCTCAAGTCTTTTTGTGTATGATGCTACAAGCTTGGCACACCTATTTTTTGGCACTATCTCCCATTCTTCTTTGCAGGACATCTCAAGCTCCATCAGGTTGGATGGGGAGCGTTGGTGCACAGCTATTTTCAGATCTCACCAGAGATGTTCAATCGGGTTCAAGTCTGGGCTCTGGCTGGGCCACTCAAGAACATTCACAGGGTTGTCCCATAGCCACTCCTCTGTTATCTTGGCTGTGTGCTTAGGGTCGTTGTCCTGTTGGAATATGAACCTTTGCCCCAGTATGAGGTCCAGAGCGCTCTGGAGAATGTCTCTGTACATTGCTGCATTCATCTTTTCCTCGATCTTGACTAGTCTCCCAGTTCCTGCCGCTGAAAAACATCCCCACAGCATGATGCTGCCACCACCATTCTTCACTGTAGGGATGGTATTGGCCAGGTGATGAGCAGTGCCAGGTTTCCTCCAGACATGACACTTGCCATTCAGGCCAAAGAGACCAATCTTTGTTTCATCAGACCAGAGAATTTAGTTTATCATGGTCTGAGAGTCCTTCAGGTGCCTTTTGGCAAACTCCAGGTGGGATGTCATGTGTCTTTTACTGAGGAGTGGCTTCCGTCTGGCCACTCTACCATACAGGCCTGATTGGTGGAGTGCTGCAGAGATGGTTGTTGTTCTGGAAGTTTCTCCTCTCTCCACAGAGAAACACTGGAGCTCTGTCAGAGTGACCATCGGGATCTTAGTCACCTGCCTGACTAAGGCTTTTCTCCCCCGATCGCTCAGTTTGGTTGGGCGGCCAGCTCTAGGAAAAGTCCTGGTGCTTCCAAACTTCTTCCATTTATGGATGGAGGCCACTGTGCTCATTGGGACCTTCAATGATGCAGAAATATTTCTGTACCCTTCCGCAGATCTGTGCCTCGATACAATCCTGTCTCGGAGGTCTACAGACAATTTCTTGGACTTCATGGCTAGGTTTGTGCTCTGACATGCACCGTTAACTGTGGGACCTTATATAGACAGGTGTGTGCCTTTCAAAATCATGTCCAATCAACTGAATTTACCAGTTTATCAAATTGTAGATACATCTCAAGGATGATCAGTGGAAACAGGATGCACCTCAGCTAAATTTTGAGTGTCATGGCAAAGGCTGTGAATACTTACGTGCATGTGATTTTTTTTTTTTTTAATACATTTAAAAAGATTTCAAACAAACTTCTTTCATGTTGTCATTATGGGGTATTCTTTGTAGAATTTTGAGGAAAATAATGAATTGAATCCATTTTGGAATAAGGCTGTAACATAACAAAATGTGGAAAAAGTGAAGCACTGTGAATAATTTCCAGATGCACTGTAGCCTCAAGTGTTAAATTATAAGCTGTGAAAGGTGGCATTCCAGTTTTACAGCTGTTTTAACTCACCGGATCCAGTGATCTTCCCACAGTTGGTACTCTGGGAAGATGGCAGGTGAGGCATTGTGCTCTTTGCGAGCTTTCTCCATCGCCTTTTCATAGGTTTCTTGAGCCTAGTGATAATGGAGTCACCATCATTGTTGTCAGCACCTTTATATGCCATTATAATGATACTGTTGAGTAACAATACCTGCATGGCTGAAATGACATTTTTCTCACCTGTTCAAAGAAGCCATGCTGCTCGTATGCGATGGCTGTGCTCGTCTCAGAGAACTTGCATCTCTTTTGCCACAGACCCGCCCACATGTCCTCCTCCTGTAGTAGGGAGTAGAGCTCCGCCAGCGAGTCAAGGATCTCCTGAGGGAATACAAGAACACAAATCACAAAGAAAATTAGGGGACAAACACATCCATATTCAGAAGTGCCCCTATGAGATGACTGCTTTGCAAAAGCGGCTTGAATGCTGGGATACTTCAAACCAAACTAGCTGACGGGTAAAAAAAAAAAAAAACCTACTGAAAATTCAGCAGGCAAGATCATTCTGCGTGACACTGGGGAAACAATAGATCACATAACTTCCTCTGCCAAGAATATTAATGGTAACAAACACTGTAAAGAGCTTTGGCATCACTGTACCTGCTGTGGAGGTGTGATGCTTTCCTGCTCGTAGAACTCGGTGCTCTGTTTGGGTTTTATGTGCAAGCTTAGGCCCTTCTCGAAGGCTTGCTGCTCCAGCATCAGGGTGGAGCGCAGCCACAGATTGTGTGTCTTGCCCAAGTATTTAAGAACGCAGGGCCTGATGGGAATGGGCGTCACGCACTGAGACATGGCCTCCACAAAGCAGTTCAGAGCACTAGGCTGGCAATCCCTCTGAGCTTGATGACTACCACTACACAAGAATGGGCCCATCTCACCCGACAGTGCCTAAACAATGGATGGAAAAAGTAAAAACACTGATGAGGACTGAGAAGAATAAACGGTAGAGATAACCCAAATAACCTTTGATGCGGGAAACATCTTCAATAATTCCTTACACACAAAACATCAATGAAAATGCGTTATAAATATTCAGTGGGCATGACAACTCAAAAAAGGCCCACGTTAATCGAAGAATATCACATTATTGTGAAAGGAACATCAGCCACAGTAAAAATATCATCTTTTTCATATAATAAACCATAAAGCTAAGATTTGTATTTGAATGAGTGTTGCAATAGTTTAAAGCCTCAGTCATTCAAAATGAAAGCCCTTTAATGAGAAGTCTCATGCTTAAGAAATCTGGTGGACGGCATGACCCCCCACCCAGCGGAGAGTAGTAAACTCTGACCCCATTAACAACATTTTGCATTCTGATTCTGCAGTGATACACACTATTATTAGTAAAACAGCCAGTCTACACTTTTAACTGCAGCAAAGGTCAGTTTAAAACCGGCAGCTGTCACACTCTGCAGATGGATGGAAACTGTTCACATGAAAAAGGCCAAGTATTAGCTCAGCTCTTAAGAGAACTGGGACTGTGAAGTACTCACATGCTGCTGGCGGTCTGACAGAATCTTCCAGAGGCGGGGGAAAAGCTGGACCCACGTCTTCTCAGCCAATGGCGTGGAAATGTGGCACAACTGAACCAAAGCATTCAACAGAGCTCCAGTCTAATTACAGCGACAAACACACAAAGAGTCTTATTTAATGATATATTGGCAATTAATCCACAACATTTAGCCAATTTGAGATTATCGGCTGATAAAAGTGCCTACATGCTCAATTAACAGAAGTGCTAGCCCCTCTTGTGAGTTGTAAAATCTACTGATATCCAGGCCAATGGATAATGCACATTTTCTGTTCTCAATGAATTTTGCATTTGTGCAATTGTGTAAAATATATGTTCATTTCATTTCAGAAATGTTTTGTTTAATGGCTTATTTTTATACAGTATATTAGCAATAAAAGGTCCACCCTTATATATACACATTCACACATGCCAGAAATAAACTTGATTAGATTATCAGGGGTATTTTTACCTTAATGATGGCATATTTTTCCAGAGTGAAAACAGATTTAAAAAAAAAAAAAAAAAAAAACACGTTAGACAACTGATCACATGGGTCTTTTTAGTCAGGTCAGGGCTTTGAACTCCTCACTTCCTTTATCTAAAGCCTGCTTGAGAGGTGCATATAAAACAGCACCGTGTCGAGGAATAAACAGAAATCAATGACGCCATTACCTCAAAGCAATCAAAGACGCAATCCCATGTCACCCAGATCAAACTCTCTTTAATCTCTCTTTATGAGAGAGCAGCTAAATGAGGAAAAGCAGGTTAAGAGATGAAAGGTGCCAGAGCAAATGCTGCATATTAAACCAACATGTTCAAAAGCATGTATGACTTGATATGTCCTTTATGAATGTTCCGTGCCAAACGGCGTTCATGGAAAGCACAAGTGTCTTAAGTTTTATTTTCTTGATTTTTTTAGAAAGTGTTTTGTGCTTGTGAGGGTGGCATATGTTAAAGTGATGGCTCACCTTGACTTCTCTCAAGGAGTCAAGGAACTTGTCGTGGCGGTTGGTGAGCATGTGCAGCTGGTTGCCTGCTTCTCGCTCTGCCTGCTCCTTGGTCTTGGGCAGGCTGGTTTGGTCTCCAGGTGCCAGCTCGATGTCGATCTCTACATCCTAGAGAGATAAAGGTCATGAAAACACATAATATGGGATGAAAATGTATTTATACATCCTGCACCTGTTGTCCAACGCATTTCCATGTCTCTACCAGGCTTACATTATTCGAAACTGCAATTTATAGCAGTTTAAATATTTTACAGCAAAGCTAGAGAATTTTTTTTATATATTTCTTCACTACACAGGCTTCCAATTTTTTAGCAATTAATTAACATGACATTTCCAGTCACTGAAAATCCCTTTTGCAACCAGCTTTTTTCAGGATGGAGGGAACCCTGTACTCTTACAGTAGGCCTCTACTGCACATTAACTCATTGCTCTGATATAGTGGTAATGTAATTAAAACCTTCTGTAACACTCTTATATCAGAGTAGGTTAAATTATGCAATAAAAGTGTAAACAAGCTTCTCCGCTCAGATGTGTGTATTAACAGAACGGCACAGCTAACCTCCTCCTTGGTCTCGCTGTTTTCTCGCTCACGAGGTTCCTGTTTGATGTGTGTTGCCATGGCGAAGGCTGCGCGGTCGTGGCTGTCGGCCAAGTTGATGACATTGGTGATGGAAGGGAGCATAGAGCCCTGGCAGCTGGTGCCAATGGTGGTGTTCCGCTCACAAACAGCTAGCAGCAGCTGTGGAACAGAGTCAACAAATCAAAAGTTGCTACGATTCCTCAAACACACATGCAAACGCTCACAGCTGTTCCTTTTGGCAGATTGCACCAAGAAAGAAGCTGATGTTCACACTTATTGATACTCAGGGTCCAACATTTTTTTGCCACACAATGACAGGTGACAATCTATAATTTGGTAGATGCTATAATCCAAAGTGACACACACACAGTGCACTCAAGCAACACATTTTAACATTGTGTGTTCAATACGAATAGAACACATGATCTGGTCATTGCTAGAGCAATGCTCTCCTCTAGCTCATCGCTATTTTCCTGTAAGTTAAAATTTCTTATCGGCCATGAAACGATAATTCATATTTTTCAAAAATTATAATTTTCTATTCTCATGTAAATAGGATTATTTAGCCTTTATTTACTTGCATATTTATGACAAACTGCGCAGGTCATTGTGTTACTCACAGTATCATATACATGAGGAGCCATTTACTCTGTGTAACTGTCTATAACAAAAATGTGACCAAAAAAGGCAGTAATTTTGTTTTTCTTATTGTCACTTTGGGGACAACCAGAAATATTTAGAAGAATAGTTCACACAAAAATGTAAATTCTCTCATTTACTCACCCTCATGTTTGACTTACTTTCTTCTACAGAACACAAACAAAGATTTTTAGAAGACTATTTCAGCTCTGTAGGTCCATACAATGTAAAGTAAATCTTGACCAAATCTTTGAAGCTCCTAAGTAATCTCCAGTGGTTTAATCCATGTCTTCTGAAGCGATCCAATTGGTTTTGGGTGAAAACAGTCAGAGAAAAGAGTCTGTTTTGACCAAAAAAAGATTAGATCACATCTGAAGACATTGATAAAACCACTGGAGATTACTTAGGAGCTTCAAAGATAATTTATATGCTTTCTGGAGCTTGAAAGATTTGGTCACTCTTCACTTGCATTGTATGGACCTAGAGAGCTGAGATATTCTTCTAAAAATCTTTGTGTTCTGCAGAAGAAAGTCATACACCGAGAATTTTCATTTTTGGGGAACTAATCCTTTAACATTTTTGTCACTACAAAAACTTTAGACATCCTATATTATCTTTTGAGGGTAACTTTTGCACTGAGGTAACAGCAAGTTTTCTAAGTAGACAGTTGATTTGAATAGCTCACGTTTCATTCATCAGCAAGGGCCAGAACATCATTCTTACAATTCTTCTTAATGTATTACTCTGTAATTCTTAATAAACTTACCAGCCAACTGGTGAGTAACTTCATATTATTTACTCCCCAAGTCAAATTTTTTCTTGCATCCAGCAGAATCGGCACACGTTAATTTTGGACCCTGTTATGAACGCCTATATGATCCAGCATTGTTTAACAGCTGTTGCTTTGTACAACTGTGGGGTTGTACCAACACTGCATACATCTAAATGTTTGACACAAGCTCAAGAACTCCAGCAGTGAATGCTCCTCTACTTCATCACGGTAGGATGAATCGGTGCACACAGCCGCCATGTGTAGGACAGCATTAATAATTCACCAGCGAGAACAGCATTGATTGTGGCTGAGATGGATGGATTGTGACTTGACTTGAGTGTGAGCAGCCAAAAGCCAGAACAGTTATAGTGAATATATTAACACCTAGAGAGGCCTGAACTGTGCCTGCAAGCTAATTAAACAGGTAAAACTCTCTAAATGATCTAAAATGCAGATGTAATTTTAAAGAAATCATCAAGGCATTAAAGGGAAAATTGCAACGCTATAATTATATAGTAAGCAGACCAGCACTACGTATGGTGCAATTACCCTGTGCCAATTATGCATGTGCAGCTTATATGAAGTATCATCAACTGTGCATTAGGGTTACTCCTTGACTAAAGATATTTAATATATCAGTGACCTTACTGGCCAATATTAGCATTTTGTTATTTGTTTGACATTTTAATTGACAATCTGAAAAATTCTATGCGAGGTTTTAAACATATCCATCTTCTCTGCTCTCCATTTTAACGTTAATGGCTGATTTCACTTTGACAAAATTGATGATTTAGTGTGACCTTATTTAGTTATTTATTTTTACCAGGGCAAAACATTACTCATATCTGCCATAATATCATTTAACCACCATAAGATAAAAATAATTAGCAGGTATCTCCCAAAATGGCTATATTGGTGGATCCCAAACCTTGATTTTATTGGTGCAGCAAACTAATTCACTGAAGGCGATTTTCCAAATATTTTGGCTTAAAAGGACAGTTCACCCAAAAATGAAAATCTTTTACTCAACCTCATGTCGAAGAGATGTTTGGCGGAAGGTTAAAGACTGAAAGCATCAGTCACCATTCACTTTCACTGCATCTTTTTCCAAATAATGAAAGTGAAGTGAATGACTAATGAGGCTATCGGTCCCATACATTCTACCTAAAATCTCAAATTTTTGGTAGAATGTGTCCATTTAAAAATAATGTTATGCAATGGTTTGTACCTCAATACACTGTTTGATCCAGAAGTGGCTGCCCATTGATTCCCAGTTCTGTGAACAGCAAATATACAGAAGCCTCTCGTAGACACGCCGCTTCATTGACAAATCAAACACCTCGAAATATTTTGCTCTGATCAGTGGCTGGGCGCAGCGCAGCCCTGACAAAAACGCTGGCTCCAGCTTGGATGTGATGTCACTTCCTGAGAGGTTTTCATCTCTGCACAAAACAAATACAAAACCACTTCAGAAAAACACTCAGCAAGAGCACTGCTTTATTTACCTTCTGAGACAGCGTGAAATGAAGCGTGACAATAACTAACAACACAGTGGGTCTTTGTCAACGGGGAATGCATGTGATGTGTTCCAGCATAGTGATAACTAGAGCTTCTGATTTAGGACTATGGGTTATAAGAAGGATAAATTGCTCTTGAATATGGAGAGACAGTCTCTCGCCCAGGGTGGCAGTGGCTCCTAATTCCTCTTGCCCTCATCAGCCAAACACCCCAAGCCCCACTTCAGCAATCAGAACCTGGCCTGCCACTCTCAAACCAGCCAGTCTTGTTGCTAATGGCAATAGATGGGGGGCCAGAGTGGACAGAGGAACCCATGATTAATCGGCATAATTACCTGTAGACATAATTAACGAGGTCCAGGAACTGGGCATTCAATTCAAGGTCGTCAGGAAAGCGCTTCTCAATATAGGTCATCATTTTCACCAGCAGAATTGACTTTTCTCTCGGATTAGGCACCTAGGCAAGACAGAAGGAAAAAGAAAGGATGGGAGAGAGAGCGCAAGACAGCAGAAAGGAAAGGAATTGAAAGAGAAAAGCGGAGGTGGGGGGAGGGACTGATACAGTCCATTTATCTTTCATCTATCAGGAGAACTGCGCAACACCTTTGCTCAGCTCCTTTTTCTCCCCGTCTGCTCTCTTGCCTTGGGCTAACAAAGCACACACCTGGGTTCAGTTGTCTGGGCCACAGCGCACTGAATAAACAATGCCACATTTAAAACAGGATAGCCTTTGAGCTCAAATGTTTTACATTGGTGTATTCAAAGAGTCAACACAAGGTTAGTTTACTATTGTGAGTATAGTCAGCTAAGAGAATCAAAGCTATAATATTACATGTTTTATATTACACTATAATTTTAATGCATCAGTAAATTTTCTGTCTCTTTTGGATTTTAAATCATGTCCTACAACTGTGTAGTATATTATGGGCAGAAGAATTAACTATTTCTAAGCAGAAGAATGACTTGAATCCAGGTTGTAAACTGATGTTTCTTTCCAACCAAGCTATAAAAATTAAGATACAGAGGCCCACAGGCCACACTGGAATCCCTCAGGTTAATCAATTTAAAGACTCTATATAGATGGTGCCCTAAGGTCTGAATAAACCTTAAGAACTGATGTAAGAATGCACATCTGACTATTCTCAACTATCATCTGAACAAAGGAAACTTTTCAGGGTAGCATATAACCTTCTTTTAGACCCCTCCTCATTCAGGTTACAAATCAGGAAATATCCCCACAATTAATGGTCATCACATGACATGGCCATCTCAAACATCTGCAAGAGACTCTCCCAAGAAACCATCATGATTGCAATAGAAAGCATAAAATCTTAGACTAAGGCTTCTTTGTTCTTGCACCAGTTTGCTACACTTATAATTAAAACACATAGGAGATCATGACAGTGAACGTTTTTCTGCAAACAGCAGCTAAAAATATATCAACTTTGACAATTACTGGGCTCAATCTGTGACTTAACACTTCACAACACACATAACCAAGTTTTATATGCTAAAAAAAAAAAAAATCACATTATGCTTAAATGTAGTTAGAATTAAAGAATGCAGTATTCTGACCTTGTGTATACATGATGCTCAATTATATAATGTATAATAATGTATATTCAAATGTTAATGTGTAGTGAGGTAACCATAAAGAGAAAGTATGTCATGTTTCATATGTAAATGCTTGCCTGTTTTGGTAGAGAATGATGTTGACAAAGGTGTCAATATGTCTCTTTTTCATTATATAAAAGTCAGTATAAAAGTATAATCACTTTTTCAGCTGGAAAACTGACAAACCTTAAGAAAAAGGCCATAAATTAAAATCTTGGGGAGGACACTTTGACCAAGGGCCCTCTGAAAATCTACCTCTAAAAATCCATAGTTATAAGCCTCTTCGTGGTGTGACCAAACAGAAAGGGTTAAAAAGACCAGCCTATTCCTCCTTCGTTCTCTTGGCTCTTGCTCTTCTCAAAACCCTTCTTCGGCTGGCTTCAATTCGGCACCCTGCTACGCAGGTTCCGTACAATACAGAGTTCAGGAAACCTCAGAACGCAAAGTTCCAAGGAGCTCGTCTCTCTTCTCTGTGCTACTACTGTCACACGTGATGGGCAGTCGTGAGTCTACCTTGCTGGAGACTCTTGTAAATGGCCTGTGGCTCTTCTGATGGCATTGGCTGTTTAATCAACATCATGTGGCCAGTGGTGAATGATCAGACTGGTCACTGCCGTCTCACTTGACGCAGAAAAGGCATTTGATAAGGTAGAATGGGATTATCTTTTTAGATTTTGGAGATGTCGGGTTCTGGAATACTTTCATCGGGTGGATTGGGTTGCTTTGTTGACACACGATAGCAGCAGTTCAGGCGAATGGATTAATTTCAGATTGTTTTGTTCTGGATGGGGGGTTGTCCTCTTTCCCCCTTGTTGTTCTGTCTTGACCTGGAACCATTGGTGGGCATTTTCAAGGGGTGGTGCATGGAGCTAAATTATGTTTTATTTTTTGTCTCCGATCCTGCTGGATCTGTGCCTTGCCTCCACGGAATTATTGGTTCCTTTTCAGAGTTCTCAGAATATAGAGTGATTTGGTCTGCGTCCAGCTTTGGCAGCGTGCTAACCGGTGGTGGCATTTTGGCAGGGCATTGTGTGTTTGGGTTTTTGTTCCCAGTTCCCAGCTGTATTCCGGGGTTTGATTGTCTGCTGCGGTCTCTCCCTGTGGATGTCCCTCTCCCTTATTTCTAGCAATTTGGTGGCATGGCGAGGTCCTTCATTTGGAGTGGTGGATGTCCCAGATTGCATTTCAGTGGGTTGCGTGGGCCGATTGATTTGGGTGGGCTGGGCCTACACAAGATTTTGTTTTATTATTTTGCATTTGGTGTCAGATGTTTGGTTCATTGGTTGCCTCCTGGGAGAGCCCCTTGCTGGTTTTGTGTTGAACAGGGGTTTTTTCCCCTGTTTCGCCAATGCAAAGCCTTTCTGTCAGACTGGCCAGAGAGGTTGAGTTGCGCTCCGCTGTCTGGGAGTGGTGATTGCTGCTTTTGCAAGAGGTCATGAGGCATCAGTGTATTACTCCCCGCTAATTCAGAGTCTGGGGGACTGAGCTTCAACTTCTCTCAAGAGATTATGGGAGAAAGACTTAAACTTGGTATTTGAGGAGGGAGTAGGGACTAGGATTCTAAAAAACGTCCAAGTCTACATCTAGAGATGCAAGGGTGTGACTTATGCAATTTAAGATTTTACATAGATTCTATTGGAGCCCCTCTAGATTGTATAGGCTTGGTCTTGAAGACACCTGCTAGCGATGCCAATCACAAGATGGGGACACAACCCATGTTTTTTGGTGGTGTGTTAAGATCCAAGAATTTTGGTTGAGGGTTCAGAGTTTTATGTGTTCGGGGGAGAGGTTTGATTTATATAATTTAATTCTGTATTTTCTGTTATGTTTATTTATTTTGAGAAATGAATCGATAACAATTGTTAATAATCAATAAAGAGGGGGAAAAAATGCTACTGATGCAGCTTTTCCATCCATTAATTTAGCAGATTACAGAGCAACGGTTTACCTGTATAATGAAATCATAAAGGAGCGGAACCAGAGCAACTTTCATATTTTCATATACCTACTTTTGTCCAAGTCATATGGATTTGGAACAACATGAGTAAATGATGAGGTGTGGTGGTGGCATAGTGGGCTAAAGTACTAAACTGTTAAGCAGAAGGTTGTCGATTCCCACAGTCACCACCATTGTGTCCATGAGCAAGGCACTTAACTCCAGGTTGCTCCGGGAGGATTGTCCCTGTAACAAGGGCTCTGTAAGTCGCTTTGAATTAAAGCATGTGCCAAATGCATAAATGTAAAATGTAAATGACAGAATTTTAATTTTTGTGTGTACTGTTCCTTTGTTCCTACTGTTCCAGATCAGCCTGAAACGTCCTGGGATCCTTCAGGAGGATATGCAGATTTGACAGGTGTGATACAACCAAGAACAGCTTGGTTTCAATAAATGTTCTTTTTGGAGTTCAAAAAGTTTTAGAACATATTTATAGTAGGCCTACAATTAACTCCTATCCATATGTTATAACATGACCGCTTTAACATGATACCAGATGTTAACGGGTTAATTATTGTGAGAGATCAGTGGGTTTGTTCGTTTACCTGGTTGGTGGCCATGGGGTTGCCAGAGTTCTTGACCCACTCCTCCACAATCTTCACAACGGCTCGAAGAATCTTTGGGTCAGGAGATTTCTCAATGAGGGAGGTGAGGATGACCTGAATGAAGTTCTTCCTCATTTCCATGTTCATTACCGAAAGCCTTGTCTTCACCAAATCCAGACTGAGCATCACCAGCTCACTTGTTACTACACCCAACACACAAGAACAGAAGAGAGTTATCTAATATAATTGGTAATAAGGACATTTGTGATACAGCTGAACACTATTTCCAACCTAGTGGAGGACATTCTATCATATTCCATATCTAACACACTTTTCAAATCCTCAAGCTGACGCTCACAGCCAGTTACATAAATCTAAAATGCACACAGAAAATTTCTCACAAATTGTAACAGCTGAGGATATGAGCCGTAAGATACAAAATTTTGCCTGCTGAAAAACAGGGGAAATGAAATTGATTTTTAGCATGGATTGTGGTAGCTGAAAGGAGACTGGGTTATGAGTTTAGTCTGGCCTCTGAATGCATTTTCTGCTTGATTTGCTCAAGGTAAAATGTGATTGTTCTGATCAGTTGAACCCTTGGAGGAGAATATGTTAGAGGCTGATTTCCAGTTTGGGGCTGACTCATGCTGTGTGGAGGACTTGAGGGACACTGTCAGGGTGACATTGCAGTTTGAGGCCTTACAGACAGCACAGAACAAGCAGTGTGAATGTATGTGTGTCTCTTCCATCCGATCTCCATGTACCATTAAAAAACATAATAGCATCTAGAAGAGGCACTGAACAGATGGGATTGTCTAGATTTTATATTCCGTTGGACACGGGGAGATTTTTTACTTCAATCACAGAATATGTTTCCTAGTATGGATGGATTTGTGGGTCAGTCTTAAAGGCATTTGATTGGCCCTCCTGCAGCACCCAGTGGTCAAACATGGACACCACAAGCTCAAGTATGAACAGTTCTCTATCTTTTTGTCATACTTTACACTTTTTAAACTGCTCCAGATGACTGCAGACAAGAGGATTAAAGCTTTCCAGTAAGAGCGCATATTTTTCTGTCTAACTGTCAAGAGCCAAATTTAAGACAGACTGTCAGTTCTGGGCCAAGAGGAAGACGACCCATTGTGTGAGTCAAAGCAATAGATCATAACCTGCCTCTGCTGCCTTACATATGTCCAGAATGTAGGAAATTGTTTTAACCAAGTGCATATTGGTTGATGACAGAAAGAGGCCAGTGCTAAAGAACTTCGTTTTTTTCCAATTGAGCCTTGCATGTTATATCACATTCATTTAACATGGTTGCTTCGAGACAGCAGCCAGTGAACATTGATTCAGCTACGTTCAGACAATTTAGCGCTCCTCCAAACACTGTTTGCATAGTAAGAACTGATTTGACCTCTGTGCAGCTGAGGTTTTGGAAAAGCCTGTTCTATTTAAAGGGATAGTTCACCCAAAAATTAAAACTAACATATCCTTTTGTGTACAGGTATCCATAGAAGTCTAGAAACAACCTGAAGGTTGTTTATTTTTGAGTGATCTCTCACATTAATTTGTTCTTAGAGGAGTCACCTGTGCTGGTTTCAGCAGCTCCAGGGTTGGGTTGCGGGCTCAGGTGCTCTCTCACCATCTTCTGCAGGGAACGCATGAAGACGGAAATGAGGCGGTCGATGTAGCTGGAGTTGTTGCTGCAGGCTGACTTCAGGATCATCAGCGTTCCTGGAAGCAGAGAAAAGAGAAGCCAGTAACATGACGCCCCGATGCCCTCACAACACTGTCAGGGACAACAAGCGACATGCGCCTGCTAATGACTTTGGGTGCCACTCCTTTGTCCCTGTAGTTGTATTACAAGGACATTTCTGAAGAAATCTTACAGAGTTACCGGGTGAGATGGGGGGGAAACATGAGTAATGTCTTGCTTAGATCACAGCTCAAGGGAGGAAAGATAAATGCAAAAAGTCACCCCCTCTATAGACACATACAGTACATCAAGGCTAAATGTAACTCTAGAGCACTGTAAGAGCGGAACCAGAAGGTATTTATTGACCAATGGGGCCATTTTTGTCTGAAATGAAACACCAACAACTTTAGATTGATTAGATCAGCAGTGTTTCATCACCTTTTGATTTCATTTCTAAGAAACTATACATTGTGACATAACGGTGTTCCTTTTTTAAATTTCTAATCTATGAATAAACAGCCTTGTACACCTCGATGGTCACTGGCAGGTGTGGGGAAATTCAAAAGGCCCACACACTGTCATTTAGCTTGCAAACCTTTCTATTCCAATTTTCAAAATATCTAAATATAAAATGGATCTGTTTTTATGTTACATAAAATGAACACCATCCAGGACAAAAGTGTACCAAATAAAGAGGTTTTTGAGAAGATATGTTCTTGATATTTATTCATATCTGATTAGTGTTGGTGAATCTTCCAGAATACATTTTGTTTGGTAGTACATGTATTAAAAAATTTAAATCTCACCAAACAATTGAGTTGGGTTAGCACTGCTGGCTTTCTCATAGTTGGTAAGGCCTTCATAAATCACCTTCCCTACAGCAGCATACAAACACTCCAGCTCCTCATACTTGGAAGCCACTGAGGATGTGCCTGAGGAAAAGAAACAAAGATATTGGAAAAAAAATTTACTGTGCAGAACTCTTAACACAAATGTAATATCGAAACCAGCGCAACCTGCATCAGGTTATGAACAGGGTACCAGTCACAGAAAAGACAAACAAATACTTGTAATTGTAAATGCTAGTGTACTGCTGTTGGTTTAGTGGGCATTTCTGCCCACCTACATACTGTTCATATCTAATTATTTTGTCACAATAAGCCACAGTTCATGCCTGACCATGCTAGATTTAATTATATAACACTTAGTGGATACCAGATCGCTGTACAAACCAAGTAGTGCACTATGTAGTACTTTTATCAAGTATATACCAAGCAAAATGTGTATTTGTTGAGTAATGCAAAATGGCGCTCTGCCTCAGCAAAACAAGCAGATACATTCACAGTGTGCTTTCTACATAGCACTGTGAACATTTTCTTCTATGTAGAGTGTTAGGCTGTTTACTTGTCTGTTTGCAGCTGCTGAGCACAACATAAACCTGTAGAATGATTCCCTCAAACTGTATCCTGCACTCTGGATGTTGTTTAAATCGAGCAAGGGATTTGTTTGTCCTAAATATCCATGACTTTTCAAAATTAAGAACTTTAGGAGAAGATAATGTATCACATGAATCAGAGTGTAATCTACTCACTGGGTTCAGTGGGGAAGGTGCTCATGAGTCTGGACAGAAGGGAGTGCACTGCCCGCAACACTTTGGTGTTGCCACAGGTCATGCATGCAGCAATACCACGCTGCAGGGGCTTGAAGTGGGCAAGGATGGCTGGAGGCTGCAGGACTGACAGAATGAAGCTGAGAATCTCCAGTCCTGTGCAGATGTTGGAGAAGTTTGCCTGGTTTGGTTGCTCCTGAATAACAGAGGAGAATACGCTAAAAAAAGCAAATACCACAGAACAAAGTCATGAGGGCGAGTGAATGATTCCAGGCAGCACAATGAAATATGCATCAAATTTGTGGCGCTGTTCATTAGTGTGGATAAGAAAGCTAAAAAGAGCCCCTCACAGGGCTCTGGGGCATGCGCAACTAGTGACCTGATTGTTACATTCATGGAACAGAAGGTGTCATTGCCCCACACTGAAAATCAAGAAATTAAGATTGGAATGGCATGGTGGTCCTGATAAGCTTCTCTAGCTGTGTTGAAAAGAGGCCACAAATGCATTAGAGCTATTGCATATTATGAGAAAATGTTTTTAAAAAAATCAGTATGGGTTGATAGGTGTTCAATACCCTCTACGTTTTTTGGCCTCATCAGCTAAACAAGTTCAATTTAAAAATTCACACAGACCCCCAAATACAGGGTAAAATAGAGAAAGCAAATATAACTGGTGCATCTCAGCAAATGTAATGTCAGAATTTGCTCTTGAACAGACAAGTAACTGTCAAATACAGAATGAAACAACACAGTCTTGCTGCCATCAAAACATGATGGTACTTAAAAGAGGAGCACATATGAATGCCTCCTCAATGTTATACTTATTAGTAGAAATCTCAGAATTTTCTTTGAGACTTTCTCTGAGTTGGGAGCATGTCAATAAAATTATTGAATGAATGGTTAACTAAGGCTAAAATCCTTTTGCATTCCACAGAAGAAAGTCATACAGATTTGGAACAACATGAGGGTGAGTAAATGAGGACAATTTGGATGAACTATCCCTTAAAGAGCGATCTAACGCACATCCATTGCACTTCATTTTGATGCAATAACACTAAAAAGCCTTCCTGTATTTGTCGGAAAGTGGAAAAAATCTTAAGTTGGAACTTCCCAGGAGGACTTGAATTTGATCTTTAGAAAAGGAAAGACTGTACAAGGTCCAGAGAGACTCTGTACTCTGAAGAACTGGGCCATATCACAACATTTCAATCACAGGCCTACATGAGCATAGGGAAATGCATAACTGTTAGGCACGGAAAAGAATCAATAGAGTAGTGTGTCTGGATGACAGGAAGCCATTGCCACATAACAGGTGGAGCGAGAGTGAGGGAAGGGCAGGAGGTTACAGTGAAAAAAGTTCAGGTGGCTGAAGCTCACTAACAGAGCTGTTCCCTCAAATGACAGTTGAATTAGTCACACCAATGAACTCCAAAGAAAGAAAAATCAGTCATAAGACCAAGGATATCGATTTGGCTGGCATGAAAACTGCAATTGGAAAGGCACTGAAAAGAATGAAGAGGGATGTGAGAGGAACAGGATATGACAAACGAAGGCAGACAAGATATTCTCCAACATAAAGACCTCACTCAAACATTTACAGTGACATTTTTCATTTCTTATTTAACAGTAAGTAACAAATCTCTTATCCAGCCTCAAATTTTGCCCAAAACTGCAAATTGAGCCAAGCAGTTCCACATGGTGAGACATGGTACTAATGTGGGCAGAAAAATGTTCGGCTTGCAACATTTACCAATCGTGATCCCTACCTCTTCACCCCATTATTTTCTGTAATTTCTTGTCTATCCTATCCATTAAAAATAAAATCCCATGAATAATAAAACATTTTTAAAAATTCATCCAACTTCAGCTAAAATAAATAATCATGTAAAAGTTTCACGAGTTGTTTACATGAATAAAAAAAAAGCTTTTAAATGTTTAATAGCTTACAGACTCACCACAGTCATAAGGAGCTTGTCAAACCACTGCAATTTAAGTTCAGCGCGGGGCCACATGTCTGGCCTGAGCGCAGTCTTCATCAGGTTCACACACCGACGGGACAGCAGCTCACCGGGAGAGCCTGCTACATTAGTGCTATCATTCACCTGAAAAGGAAGAGCAGGATTTAGCTTGGAAAACTCCAATAAGGACACTGAACAACCAGGAATTAGATTACTTCCTTTACCTGGCATGCGATGCGGATGAGAAAGTTGACCACTGTATCTGTGTGCTGCTTTTCGACAGGTTTGGTGAGGAGAGCCTCAGTGCCTGGCACTGACTGACTGCGGCCAAAGACCTGTGTATAACAACACAAACACAATATACCCCAATGTACTCAAACATGGCACTCTCCATCATGGTACAGAGAGCATGAGTCTGATTACAGTGGTCATACTCAGGCTGTGCTGAGCGGTTTAAGGTTTCCTTACCGCGCCGACAGCTCCAGTGGCTGTGCGGAACCTCTTCACATCCTGAGCCGAATCAACAGACATTCCTCTCTTCATGGCAACAGATGCACTTGTGCCCTCACCCACACTTCCTGGATCAACCTCTGCTTCCGGCTGCAAAAAGGATTTTTTTTTTATAGAAATTTGATTAGTACCCAATAAACTGCTGGACTGTTAAACAAAGCAACAGAAGACGAAAACTGATTATGCCATGAACTTCTTTCCTGGTGACAGACCTGTTGGTCTTTGATTCTCTGGAGCTCCCATTTAATGATCACCTCAGCCAGATCCACTGCCAACTTCCTCTGCTCTATAGTCACACTAGGGGTGAAGCCCAATCGTTGCATAGCACTAATCATGTGCTGAACCAGGTGGTGCCTAACTGGGTAATATACCTGAACACACACACAGGCACATATTATAATATCTATCTATCTATATATACATACATATAAATAAACATGTAAAACATGCACGTTCATCATTAGAGGCTCAAGCTAATCTCAAAATCTATAGCACATGAACTTGTCATGCAATTACATTTAAGCCGACTCTTTGAGTTGTGTGTTAGCTCTAGTAAGAAAAGAAGGGTTCAGTTAGAGTTAGCTGACATTATACGTACTCTAAAGTGTTGAACAATAAGGTGAAGTATATGGACGAGCTGAGGAACTGTGTGGCCCTCTTCCACAATGATCTTGCGTGTCCAGTGAGTGAGCATCTGATGGCCGTCCTCCATCCGAGCAGGCACTGCAGGTGTGAGAATGGCCATGGCTTGCCGTACAATGGCCCGTGCCTCCATAGTATGAGCCTTCAACAGACTATGGAAAACCTGTACAGAAGAGACACATTGACATTCAGCAGTATTCAACAGTTAATGGCAGACTACTGTCAAATAGCAGTTGACAACTGAAGTGTTTTCACCAGAGACTAAACTTAAACTCATAGCATGATTGAAATCCTTGCAGTAGCAAAAGCTCATGGGCTTTATTTCTATCCTTTGAAGTACTGAGTATTGAATTTTTAAGATTTTATCTGCTACAGCCCTGGAGTCTCTTTTGTTATACATGTCTTAGATTACTACACCAAATATGAAGGCAAAAACGTTTCCCCAGCTATTTCCCAAATAATGTTTTTTAACGTCTAAATGTCCCTGAATATGCTTTACGCATCAGGCGCTAATAAATAACGCAGCCAACGGTCCAAATCCATAAGCAATTCCAAAGGTTCACACACCTTTTGACTAATCTCCATGACCTTCAATCATTTTATAAAGATTGCACTCAAATACAGCAATTTATATTGATGAAATATTCTGGAGCAGAGCACCGCTAGAAAAATGTAAATTCACTGTAGAAATTTTAATCATGACAGCGTGTAGCTGTACCTGTAGCACAATCTTCTTGTGAATGGCAAACTTGGCAATAATGTGAGCCAGCAGGAGATGTCCGCTGTATTTGCAGGCCGGGTCCACACAGGTTTTGGGGAGCAAGCAAGGCCAAGCGAAGGTCATGAGACGCCTCAACTTGCTGTTCCTGCTCTTGTTGTTGTCGTGGATATGGTGTGGGGCGTGCTCAACCAGTAGGGTAGAAAACTGAAGCAGGTAGATCCTCAACGAGTCTGCCAGGTCTGCCTGCTTCTCAGGGTCCAGCACCTACAAGAACAAGAGGAATATGTAAAAACACATTAAATGGTATCCGTTTTCATGTCTGTAACCATCACAGACATCGAGAGGGATGCGTCACCCCAATATTCTGAATATTTCAATGGCTTTTTAAATCAGAATTTTTATATTGGGTCATCCCCACTTCTTTTTTTTTTTTTTGGCCTCTGCAAATTATTGGTCATTTATTTAAACTCATTTGGCTGTATGAGGTGGCTCCAACATATAGCATGTTTTAAAGATTATTTTATCTTTATTGTCAGGTTCCTCTTCTGCCAGAGGTGTTGAACACAATCCCTGGGAACAAATGGACTGATTGGTTTGCTCTTTGCTATGATTATTGCCAGAAGGAAAGAGACAATCAATTTAAGCATGAAATAAATGAAGGCTATTAACCTCCACCACCGTGTGTCTCATTGAACTTGCTTTAAAAACAAACACTATGACCTTTAGTGTGGCCTTGACATTTCTGCCAGTAAAATAACAGCTAGAGGTCATCCTAGATGAACTGATGACATGATAAATTGAGAGTGACAGCACTGCCAATGGGGCTGCTGGAGAGTGTTGGTTACCTTGGTGATGAAAACACTAGTGATGCTCTCTGGGTTGTCGCCCTCTGGATTGGGCGGCCCCAGCAGTTGCTCGCCTTCCCCTTTCTCAAAGCTGTACAGGAAGGCTGGATTGAGGATGTGCTGCAACACCTGCAAAGTGGACACAGACAGCACATAATAAAAATGTGTTCACAATGATAAACTGATTTAACAAGTCTTTTTGCCATTGCATGAGATGTACAACATGTTTGTTTTTTAAACAAGTGTTTGAATTTACTTCATTTATTGAATATGCTTAAAGGAGATGTTCATTTACTTACCCTCATTTTATCTCAATCCCATATGACTTTGCCGTATAACACCAAAGGAGATGTTGGGCAGAATTATTGCCTTTTTTCAGACAATGACAGTCAACGATGAGTGACCTAACATCTCATTCTATGTTCCATTGAAGCCAGGAAGTCATAAAGGTTTTGAATAACTTGAGGGTGAGTAACTGACAAGAGAATTTTCATTTTGGATTAACTCCTTTTAAATGATCAACAAGGTAGCTCCTTGTAGAAGTCATTAAAAAGTGTGATTATGACAGGATAGATAGAGACAGGCACAATGTGGTAGCCTGGGTAACTGATATTAATCACTGTGATGAACATTATGTTAACTGTCATTGGTCTATTTATGAATTTGTGTTTGAAGAGACTCAAAAATACTAATTTACTCAACCTTGACTTTGCAAACCGCAGTTCTCTGTAAAATGTCCCTTCACACTAATGCCTTTGTTTCTCCTCTACACAATTAAGTTAAGAGAAACATCACAGAGTGATAAATAACCATGTCATAACTTTTTCCAGTGGTAATTTAAGCTATGGGACAAAATTAGCTTTGTACTTGTCTTTAGACAAAACTACAGTTTTTCTTGTCAGAGGCAATGGTGTTGTTTACTAGATGAAGCGTGAGAGCATGCGACTGCAAGTGGATTTATTCAAACATAAGCTGCTCTATCACAGGGCCATGGGGATGCAGGTGTTCCTTCATTATGCCTTGTCCTAATGAGGCCATCTACCATTCACATGAGTGATGGATAACAACAAATCCTTTTCTACATGATCCATCACTGTCCAAACTGCCGAGGCTCCAGCTGCCTGAAAACATCACCTTAAACGTGTATTGTGTTAAGAGCATGCAGCTGCTGAGCTCTCCTGGGGAATGGTTGGGATGTAACGTCTGTTTGGCTGTGAGGGGGGATTTAGCAGAGCAGGAAGGGGCTTAGCCATCAAAGCTGTGAAGACTATCCAACTATGAACTGCTACAAATTAAAAAGTGTGGCATCTGAACAAGACCATCCAGGTCATTTTATTCAACTGATATTTGATCTCTTTCTTGAACTCATGTGAATTTTTTCACTTGAATAATAAAGAGAGAATACAAATTAAAAGGGAACAAGGAGAGCATTCCTGACCCGTTCTGACTAAATGGCAGTGTTTCCCATTAATTACCTAGACTGTAGCGGCCCAATACAATACAATACAATAGCCCAAATTCTGAACATTTTGTATTTTGTATTTTTTTATATATATATATAAATATTGGTGTAAGTAGTTGTAAAGAAGTGGAACATTTTTATAGATTTTGTAATCAGTTTTTATTTTTTAGATTTTCACCCCAATTTGGCATGCCCATTTCCCAATGCGTTCTAGGTCCTCGTGGTGGCATAGTGACTTTAATCCAGGTGGCAGAGGATGAATCTTAGTTGCCTACGCGTCCGAAACCGTCAATCCACGCATCTTATCATGTGGCTTGTTGAACACGTTACTATGGAGGCTTCACACAATCCTCCACGCACAAGTCACCACGTGCCCCACAGAGAGCGAGAACCACATTATAGCGACCACAAGGAGGTTAACCCAACATGACTCTACCTACCATAGCAACCGGGACAATTGGTTGCTTTGGAAGCCTGACTGGAGTCACTCAGCAAGCCATGAATTTGAACTTGCGACTCCATGTGTTGTAGTCATTACTTGCTAAGTTCCCGGGGTCCTCCAAAAATACATTTCTGAGTATCTTACATTTATGCATTTGGTAGACATTTACATTTATGCATTTGGCAGATGCTTTTATCCAAAGTGACTTATAGTCCACTAATTACAGGGACAATCCCCCCGGAACAACCTGGATTAAGTGTCTTGCTCAAGGACACAATGGTGGTGGCTGTGGGGATCGTACCAGTGACCTTCTGATTACCAGTTCTGTGCTTTAGTCCACTACTCCACCACCACCACTCCATATTACAAAAATGTTATGTCACCAGCCTGAAAAAAACAAAAAGCCAGCAACTATAAGCCTTCCTCAACAGCTGTTGCGCTGTTTCAACCTGGTACCTTGTAAACAACTTGGGATAAAAAAAATAAAAAAAAACTGCATCCTTTCTCACAGAAGTTGCCTAAAGCCAGCTAATCAGATTAAAACTGGCATGTTTGGCCAGTACTCACCATTTTTGTGTGAGGGCAGTTGGTGGGTGTGATGTTTGAGGCTGACGCTAAGAACAGGTACTCCAGGTAATGTCCACACACTACAAAAAATTCACTACATCTCGGTTACGCCATTCCTCCATGGCTAATTAAAAGCTAACCTTCAGTGTGTGAGCTATGGCTATTAGAGTAATCTGCAGATAAATATTAATTAGCTCTCTTCAAAGACTTTGTTTGACAGAGTGTGTCATGCTTATACAATCCCTGCTGTCCTCCCTCTCTTAAACATAAATATTCATCAGTGCTGCTTGTTAGGCGCATTAGATGGCCAACGCTAAGGGAGCGTGATGGCGTCATGCCCCAATCGATAGAAATTTACAACAAAGGTGGTATTTGTAATGCTGACCGTGAAATGCGGAAACACCGGTCTGTGTCATGGCAACCATCACACTCATAAAAAGTCATCACAAAAGGCAAAATTAATCAGTTTCTTCTCGCATGTTAAAACTGTGGTATTACTCACCTTTGCCTTGAGCTCATCATTGAAGTGTGGGTCATTAAACTCCACAAAGCGGAAGAAGAGTGCTCGTTTGTGAGTGATGCTGTAGTTCTTGGGGATCTCCTCCTCCATGTACTCCTTAAGAAAGGTCATGTTGCACAGGAAACGGCCGGTAAAGGCTCTCAGCAGCTGGAAGAGCAGCTCGATCTCAGAGTAGTTGCGCCTGAAGGAGAATGTACGACTTAGAAATAATGCTAAAAGTTAAGCGTCACCAAACAGAATTGTCCCCAAACACTCTACCTGTCTACCATTGGTCCAATAAATAAATAAATAAAAATTAAGATAGTCCCGCCAAGTCAAAGCCACCAAAATGTATACAAATTAAGGTTTCTTTAAAAACACTTACTTGCAGTAGCTAAGCAGACAATAAGCCAGCAGTTTCGGCTCTTTCCAGTTGGTTGCGGCCATATTGTCTTTACGGTGGCGTTCCTGGAAAGCCTCGCTGACCCACACACGTCTGAGCTGACTGACTAGAGAGTGCTGCCCTGCCAACCAGCCTTCATCATTTTTCACGATGATGCTTATAATCTGATGAAGTACAAGAATGCTCATTAACATTCAAGCTACAATTACATTAAACATTCCATTAAATTACAGTAAACAGCTAAACTGACCCTTCGCTAAGTGTTTCTGGCCAATCCTACTGTTGCCGTGCGCCATTTCTCTGACAAGCATTTGCTTTTTTCCCAACAAAAGTCTATGGGAGAAATGTGTGTTTGAGTAGTTTTAATTGGAATTCTATCAAAATGATCAAAGAAATGTAAAAAACTTTGTTGCTGGGTCACTTGTAGTAGTGGTACCTAAAGAGGACAAACAATGTATTTTTTATTTATTTTTCAAAAAATGCTTCCTTTGCGTCTGAGACCATCAACCCATGCATCTTTTCACGTGGCTTGTTGAGCATGTTGCCACAGAGACATAGCGTGTGTGGAGGCTTCACGACATCCACCGCAGCATCCACGCTCATGTCAACACGCATCCCTCCGAGAACGAACCACATTATAGTGACCACGACGAGGTTACCCCATGTGATTCTACCCTCCCTAGTGACCAGGCCAATTTGGTTGCTTGGGAGACCTGGCTAGAGTCACTCTTTTAAAAGAAAATCTTTAAATAAATCTCAAGAAGAGCATGCTATGGATTAAACTGTGTCCCAAACATTCCCAAATGAACATCAGCAAAGAAACCTACATTTGCTCCAAGGTAAATTAAAGCCAATAACTTAACATTAATTAATTTACATACTGATTCAGTTTTTCTCTTTTCAAGTGACTGATGATCAATTGCCTCGATTCTGATTCACAGTCTCCACAGTTTTCAATCACATTATTGTGCAATTTAACAATATATTTACAAAGAATAAATACCAGTAAATCAAATAACTATGCTTTAAAATGTCTGTCTTCATTTCATCCCATGTAAGAATATTACCAATTCAGTTTAAGAGAAAATTTTGCCAAAAGTGCACCATTCACAGCAATCTCCCATTCATTCCTAAGGGAAGTACTGCCAAGCTCGTCAAAGAGAACTGCGGTTACCAAGAGGGAGCTTAGCGAAGAGTCAATTTAAAGACTATGGGCAACCTTAATGGCCTGGAACTGCAAGTCGAGTCGGGCAGTGTTGGTGGAGGGAGACCCAGGCCTCACGGTTGATGCAGGCCCAGCTGGAACCAGCAGATTGACAAACCGATTTGGGTTGGAAGCCAAGACATCTCTAAGAGGCTTGGCATCTTTGTGCTTCAAGAAGCTCTGTGAATGGAATTTATGAGAAAGACATAAACATATGAGCTTATAATTGTATGAGGTATAGGCAAGGACAAAAACAAAAACAAAAAACACACACCATGAACATGCGGCTCCACTGCGGGTCGTTGAGTGTGGCCTCCATCATGAACAGCTCCACTGTTTGCGATGGATGACGTGTCAGGAACTTAATCAGCGGCTCTCTAAAGGGACTGCCCGCCTTTGGAGTAACAATACATAAACAAAATTGTATCAAAACCACAATATTCACACCGCACAAAATTTAATTCAAACTACGGCTGTCAATTAAACTGATTATTTTGTACAATCAATTATTCAAAATAACACTGAAAATTAACACATTTTAATAATGCCCCCGGACCTATATGTAATTGTAGATATCATATAAAGCTTAAAGTACTAGCTAAATGCAATGCACAGCCCTGCTGCTATTACAGGAAATGCGCCTCGCCAAACCACGCTTACCCAGAGCTTACCCACAATGAATAAGGGGTTGTTCACACATGATGTTTTCTTATGTTTGAAAACACAAAGAGGGAGTGCAACAGAATAGAATGCAGGCGTCTTGATGAGGATCTCTTACAGACTTTTTGTAACGTCTATTTCATGCTTTCTTTTCATCTTCATTTGCCGGCTTTTCTCAGCAAACATAGATGGGATTATTTGCAAATAATTTGAGAAATCGGGGTATGCATTTAATTTGATTGAGAGTCCTAATTCAAATACAAACTACACTGGTTGTCACTTAAACTGAGATGCATTTGCCACAATAATATACTGTATTGTGCATGCAGATTCAAAAGTAAAAGAGTGAGGAGATGACAGTTTTGTTTTGTTTTTTACCTCTATGAGCATGGCCCTCTCTGTCTTCATTACCACCTCCAGCAGAGGTTTAACAAGGGTCTGCGGAGCAGCTGGTATCAGGTGGAAGAGGTTTATAATGGCTGAACAGATCCTCATTTCCTGCAAATGGTAATAGAAGAATGAATCAGTGATGGTTAATGATAAACCAGCAGTGGAAAACCTAGAAGTACCTCCAGAAAAGTACCTCCTGTTATATATAATCAACAGAGACACATGTTGGGGAACATCTGCAGTAAAGTCATAGAGACAAGTAAGAGGCAAAGACTGTCTAGATTAAAGAACATCATGGATCCATGGGGTGTTATATGGAAGCAGGTTTGGAAGAGGCAACCTCATAAATGTGAGACATAGGGGTCCAAACACAACACCACAAACACAGAGATACTGCTACAAAGACTCCACCAACACAGAGTAACCACAAGCACAATGAGGGCGGAGCCGGTGAAGCTGACCACCATCTCACCTCTAAACCCTCCACGGCAGGCTGCGCCAGAACAGGAGACAACAGACACAATCAGCAAAGCAGTGTGGGTAATGAGTGCTGTATGGACTGAGGATACAGTATGTGTTCCAGTGAATGGGCTCGTGTGATTTTGTTAAGCAATGAACACGTGTATGGCTGCACACGTTTTGTTGCTTCTGCTCAGACCAAAAACATATGGTGAAAAAGCCGTCATCAGAATTCTAGAATTAGAGCTAAATGGAAAGTGTTTCAACTGTCCTTGCTGAAGCTGACAGAAATCTTGTACAGAAATATGCAGCACTTATTATTCACAAGATAAGGAGAGCATCCTAGAACAGCACAGACATTTCAAATTCATAGAGCCAAATGACAAATGGTTTCCAAACATACAGAAGCCCACAGAGGACATGCTTCATTATTTTTTGTTTTCTCAAGACCATATGATCCAGACAAAACAAGATCAAGAGTTTCTCGAATTGTTTTGAAAAACCATGACAGAAAAATAAAAGTAATGCATGGTATCTTTATAATTTTCTAAATCATTCTTGCAAAGTTGGCATAAATATTTGCAATAGAATGCATGATTTATTTTTTAAAGTTACTGTATAAATTAAAACAGTCAATGAGAGGGTCTACCAAAATGTTTAAAATAAACAAATCATTGCCTGGTAGCTCAGTGAGTAAAGACGCCAACTACCACACTAGGGTTGGGCGATGTCCCCTAAATTGGCAGTTGACGATGTTGACAGTAAACATCTGGGGGTATATAATTTCATATAATTTTCAAAAATGATATGACAAATTATAATTTCGTTATTTTACTAACCCAACTAATGACTCGTCGGCGCTTTATCAGTAGGTTGGACGACACGTGAAGCATTTTTTTTTAGCTTTCACTTAAGAAGAGTTGTTAATGCACACCACGAGGACTTTGAGAGCATTGGGAATTGGGCGTTCCAAATTGGGGAGAAAAAAAAGGGGATTCAAATAAAATTAAAAAATAAATAAAATTAACCTACTCAAAGAAATTAACTGTTCTGCATTCAAATATATATTTTTTTTGTAAGGAAATGTACATGGAAAATTATGCAGTACATTTCTGCTCAAGTGGCTCAGGGTATGTTCAAAAGGAGTAGGTTTTGCTAAACAAGAACAAAAATAAGTGGCAACATTAACTTTGAATAAAGATTTATCTCACTTTATTTGGAACAATGTTTTATTTTTTCCTCGGAAAGATATATTTACATTTAGGAAACATTGAAAAACTGAGTACTGAAGAACACAACTATCTGCATATAGGTCTCTTAACAGATATATCGGAGTTGTATGCTCTCCCTGAACTGACCTTCTTTTACTCTGTGTGACTAAACTAATCATCTGGAACTAGTGTTTCAGGCCCCCCCCCCACTACTGAGCCATCTGACCCCACCTTATTGTCATGTATGGTTGGTCACTCTGTCAATGTTATAAGAATATTAAAAACTGCAGGAACAGAGGGCCAATTTGCATGTAATTACAATACATTTTAGAGAAAGGCAGGGCACGAACAAGACCAAAAGAATGGAAACTCTATTTGAGGCATAGAAACAGCAAGCTTTTTATAATCACCTCTCACCTTTTCTTACTCTACAAGGTTATCTGCCCAACAAGATAACGAGTATCCAGAACACTGAGGCTCGTTACCAAGCTAGCCTGCGGGCGCCTAATTAATCATTGATTGTAATTTGGCCACTCACAAAGCCTAAGTGGGGTGATCTGGTTTGGAGGGGGGAGTCCAGTCCAGAGCTAATCTCAGCTCTCTGTATCTATAGATCCCCATCTACTCTAGGCTAAATAATGAGGCTTCCGGCCTTGTGAACTTCAACAGACAATTCAAAGAAAACTGTTGAACCTCACAATGCCTTGTTTTCTGACAAAACAAAAAATGTGTGGATGTGTGTGTGTTTGTAGAGTGAAAGATGCAGCATTAAAAAAAACAACAACAAACCACAGTTTATGCCACAGAGCCCAACATAAAAATGAATACTCACACTGCCATCACTGCGTTGGCCTCCTTTATGATTGATCACCACCACCTCCATCCACTTACGCAGATGTTGCTGCAAGAACATGAAAATCATGGATTCTGTACTCCTGACTGTTTAAAAATACTTTTTGAATAATGCCCTGTACACCATCAACACTCTATTGTTGTCTTTAAAAGTGATCTACTGTAGATTTTTAGAACTAACTTACCATCATCTGGTCACAGAATTTGTCATTGAAGGAGTTAGGGAAGAGACGAGTGACAGATGTCAGTCTATTGACCACATTGAGTGTCAAACTGCGATAGTCTCCAAGCATCATCAGCAAGGGACGCATGTGTGTATGGATCTGATCCACCTCAATAGTGGCCCCCTCTAAGAACTGAGAAATGCATAAAACATGAACATTCACACACCCAAATTCATGTGCAATACTACATATTTTCAAAATCTAGCAGTTAGTGTGTTGCCTGAACAAATTTAACTTTAAGGTGCTGTAAGCCTTTCTGAAACTTCCACAAGACTGAGCCATTGAATTAGACACACCCCCACTTTCCAAAACCCAAAAGAGACAGAGCAGCAGTGCATCTTTTCAGGGTTGACAAACACAACAGTAGCAAAATAGTGCCCTCAACTGATGACTACTATTATTCTGTATATGGCATTAAACCTGAATGATCCGCTTCAACAAACTACACTCTGAGAAGGCACAAAATGATTGACAGGCAGAAAGCACATCAAAGTCGTCTGATTGGCTGATCAAAGAGTGTGACCGTGGCCCACGGACACATTTTTGTTTGCACAGTCTAGTGCTGTCAGGATATATGTATTTCAGTGATATCTTTCAGGGAGTAGGAATAATTTCTCCAGACCATTCCATAAAAAAGAATATATAGCTTACACCACCTTTAAAACTCCTGTCTAATAAGGCAGGTTTATGGTTCACCTGATCCTGATTGGACACGTTTCAAAGGGGGCCTTTACATAACATGTTCTTGCTTTCAAAAACAGACAGAATGCAGTGGAATGCAACAGAAGACCGAGAACAAGTTTAACAGTGAGAGATGCAGTGCAACGTTGTCCATATGGCTGCAGAAGCAGAGCAAAGAGGATTTACTGTAAAATACAGTACCATGAAATGGAACAGAATGCAGAGATCTTGAGACAAATTAAAAGAATCGACAATGAGAAACCCAACACAATATTGTTTGTATGACTGTAGCGGTGGTGTTTTAAAAGGGATAAATTAAAAAAACTATTCCAAGAGAGTAAAGAACAGCACACTAAAGCAGGACTTCAAAAAAGATCAACTAAAAACCAACAAAAAACATTTTTTGAAAAACTAGTCATCCATTGTGACCCAACCTTAACAACACTGCATGTAAATGGCTGCTTAATAGAGAGAGTTGCTTTTACAGTACATGCCCTATACGCTAGCAGTACATAATAATGGCACCTTACAACCCTGTTTTTCACTACAGTCCTTTCAACTCAAGACAGCAGAAAAACTCTAAACCCAGCGCAAAGGAAAGGTCATGCCAGCTCTCCGCAACAAGATGATGCATCACAGCCAAATTAGTTTTCCTCTTTACCCATTTCACTCCATCCTGTATTGATCGTTTCTGGCAGAACTCATTAGAAGCAGCAAGGCAGAGGAAGAGCACACAGAAGAGACTGGAGAAAGGGAGAAGAAACAGGGCCGGTGAAGCTAGAGGGCTGACCTTTCTCATGCAGGCCTCTCCTGCCTCCTGGAGCTCACTGTTAGTAGAGTTGAGGGCCTTGAAGAGTGCAGCAATGATCTTCTCCCGGGACTGCGGAAGGTAGTTACAGGCCGCCAGGGCATCTGCTCATATAATTGAGGGGAAAAAAGCAAAAGCATTTGACACTATAGTCCTTATATTCAAAATCTTTACCATTTCTTTCAATTACATGACACATACCAAAAACATTTGCATCAATCATTTGTATAAAGAACAAAGCTGCTGCCTAAATATAAGTCACATATGTGGTTCCATTTAAGTTAGGATGCTGACTTAAAATGCAGCTACCCATCAAGGCAGTAGACAGCAAAGCAGCTCACTAGGTTTTGGAGCAGAACCTGTATAGTTCCTCTTATCCATGGATTAGAAAGTAGCTAACTGTAATAAGGATTGCTAGAGGTAGAAATCAGTAAGGGATGGTACAGTGCACTTACTGAGGGCAGCAATGCGTAGAGGCACAAGTGACGGAAGGCTTTTATAACAGGGCAGCTTCATCAGGGCGGCATCCTCAGCTTCACACAAGTTCAGCAACTGTGATAATCACACATACTGGAGCTCAGAAAGGAAGTGGAAATACACTGAGCACAGTTTAGAGCTACACAAACACCTTTATTATTTTATATTACATCCACTTCAGAGCAAAGAGTAATAGTTTCAGACTGACCTCTGTGTAGAAGACTTTGTGCTCCACCACGTTGAGGTCCATGGTGAAGAGGCGGGGCTGCAGGGTCGTGCAGAAGGTGTTTCCCTCCATCAGGCCGATCTGAGCATTGGCAGGCTGGTGCCGCAGAAGGTGTTTCTTTGGAGGAACCATGTCTTGCAGCACCTACAGGGGAAAAGGAGAGTTTTAAACTTGCCCTAAACTGATAACTTCTGCTGTTTCCTTGGTCTTCTTTGAGTATTTCACACTCACTTCTTTGTGAGGCTCCATGATGATAGTGATGCTCTTGCCTGTGACCTGAGCCAGCACCTGCAGGGAGTGCATGGCCTGCTTGCGGACAGTCGAGTTGGGTGAGGTGACCTCACGTACCAGGTCATGAGTCACCAAATGAAAGGACTTATCCTGGGCTGTCAGAAGTTCCTCAGTCTTCTCCTCATCCTTCAGAGGAGTGGCACAACGTATCAACAGCTGCTCCAGTGTGGTCTTTGCCATGGCGACAGCACCATTAGATACCTGAGACAAAGCATTATGGGACACAAGTTAAACCAAAAGGGGACAAGAGCTATCAGGCAACACATAAGCAATACATGAGGTTAGGGATTGTTTGTACCTCTCCTGTAAGGTCCATCATGACGAACAGCAGAGCTTTGAGGAAGGTGAGCTGGTTCTGCAGCACCCAAATCAGAGGAAGCCTCTCCATCAGGAACTTGATGGACACCACTCCACCCAGTTTAGCATACCAGGCCTGTTCATAGCAGCAAGCACACAGACGCTCCACTATGTAGGAGAACAGTGGCAGCTGGCACGCCTGAAGAAAGAACCAGAACGTATTTCAAAACTACAGCCCTAAATTGGCTTCTGCATCAAGTTGTGATAAAAAAAAAAAAAAAAGTTTAGGGGGAGGTCAAATATCTAGAGCCCTCTAAAAACCCTCACTCTTTCTTTAGAGCCCAGGATAATACTGGCAACATCAAAGATGACAGCCAGGGCCACTTCCCCAATCTTGCACAGCTCCTTCTCCTCATAGGCCATGCAGATGGCAATGGCGTCTATCAACACGAGCGGGTCCATGCTTTTAGAGCCATTCTCTTCACTGTGGAACATAGACGTGCTGGGCTGGCTGCCTGACTGGTAGCAGGGCAGCAAAAAGGGACCTGAGACACAAAAATGTATTATGTCTTCAGCGACAATCTCAATGTTCAGATTAGGGTTTTTATAGTTTTGATTTATATTTAGTTTTTTCTATTTGTATTTTTATTTAAGTTTTCAAATCAATATTGTTCATTTTTTCCAATGTTTTCTAGTTGATGTTTAGCTTTTCAGTACATTGAATTTTTAGTGTAGGGTTAGTATTATAGGGCTGACAAAGTGAATGCGTTAACTCATATCACTTAAATACATTTAAAACCGGCACATGAGAGAATTGACACACATGCGACACACAGAAGAACAGCGCTGTTTACAGCTGAGTAGGAGGAAAGCTATTCAGAAGTCTTGTTGGTTTTGGTTTAGATCTGTATTTGTATCCATTTCTTTACTCTCAATGCTGCATTCGTGTGCTTGTCCTGGATGTCTCAACTGAGAGAAGAAAGTGAGATTACGTCCATAACATGCCAACACGAATGCGCCATACAAGATACCACGCTAACTCAGCACTCATGTGAAGCTTACCAGAAGTGATGGTTTATAGCTAAAAAGTACTTTAATATTTATATTTTTTTCACACCAAAAGCGATCGTATCACTTTAGAAGATATTACTGTTAGGGATGTCCCGATACCATTTTTTTTTTTAGTCAAGAGTACGAGTACCGATACCCGTTTTTTTATTTTTTCTGAACTGCATATTAACAATTGTTGCAATTAATTGCAACAATTAATTTTCAACATATTGTATTATTTATAAAATAAAGTGCTTTTATTCAGAACCTCACAGCACAATCTAAAATACATTTTAAAGTTATTTACAAGTGATATAATACAATTACTATTGATTTATTATTAGTAGTAGTGGTAGTAGTTGTAGGTTTACTGTGAATTACATTTCTGTCATACTTTTTCATTTAAATTGAGCTTTTATTTTGAAGTGTGTGTGTAGTTTTGACCAAGGAGCTCTGACATTATGATGAGCTTCCCACTCTGGAAAAGCCAGTCCTAACATGACTCAAAATTATTATTAAACCACAAAAGGCTGCTAATTAAATAAATAAACATGAAGTCTGTATGTGCCTTATGCTATAAATTGAATTTGCACTCTTTTTATAGAGGAGTTTCTATTTATATCATTAAATCGCATCTTTTATGGTAAAATAATCTCACTAAGACATAACATGATTTTAATTTGTGTGCTGAATATATACATAATGACATTCGTACGTCAGATGTTATCGGTTTTTGCTATCGGAGCATTCTTACGAGTACCAGCACATGAGCACTGTATACTAGAATAGGTATTGGGACATCCCTAATTAATATTACCACTAGTATAGATGATGTTCTTGTTGAAGGTCCGTGATTTTTGAAGCTTCAAAAGTTCGATCACCATCCACTTAAATTTGAAGGGCCTACTGAGCGGAGATATTTTTCTGTTTTTCTTCAAATGTGTTCTGGTGAATAAAGAAAGTCACACACATCTGGGATATCATGAGGGTGAGTAAATGATGAGAGAATTTTCATTTTTGGGTGAACTATCCCTTTAAACTCCATTTAATGGCACTTTAATTTTTAATGAAAGCGGGATGTAAATGTGTCTAATTTTTTTATATACTTTAAATCTACTTTTTTTGCATCAGAATCTAACATTTAATTGGAAACATTTTTATTTTATTTTGTTAATTGAGTCATAGAAAAGTATTTTTTGTGTAGTTTCATCTTGTCCAAGTATGTTTTTATCATGCTTATAGTTTCTGTTAACAAACATGTATTCATTTATTTTTCATCAAGGATAATAACACTGATTCAAATGGAACTTCGATATGGATGAATTGGCACATAGGCAGAAAGATTCCTTACCACACTGCTGAGCCACAGCCACCATGGTGTAATGGCGAATCAAGCTGGCTACGAAAGGCAGAGCGCTGGGCCTAAGATCTTTGATGACTGCAGACATGAAGGCCCCTGTCAGGGCCTGCTCGAACGTCCTGCGCGCTGGGGTATCCTGGGCTTTATATCGGTGGGAGATGATCACGTTGGGGATCCACTTCTCTGTAAAGCTGTTGACAACCAGCAAATGCACTTAGCTCATTATTCACATCACATTCATGCACTTGCTCCATTACAAGAGCCTGAGGTAGAATAACGCAATCAGGCAATTTGATTACAGAGTATAAAAGGCTTTTTGTGTTTGGACAGCTGAGCCCTGTGAGAGACTAGCTTTGTGTCTGGCTGACATTTTGTCTCATGTTTGGTTATTTATCCCAGCTGATAGCACCACAGTGATGGAGTGAGTGTTTTATCCATGCTCAAGCATATGTTCTATAATGCCAAAGCCTGTAGCAGTAGTGATGGATCACTCCATTTCATTATCGCTATTTTAAAGGCTTGGCTTGGGCAGAGGACTGAGACAAGGAGAGGCGGGGAGAGTGGCCAGATCAATTCAAATTCATAACGCTGCCACTTGAACGGGACTTCATTATCCAGCCAGGCATTTGCGATATTAAGAGAGCATTCCACCTCTGAAAAAGGTCCCTTTCATAGGGACCGCTGCAATGTGCCATGCTGAAAGTGGGAGAGAGGATGTTATGAATCAGGACATCTGACAGTGGCGGTGGCTCTAGTCCTGTATAACTGACACATGGTTATTTTAGCAGGGGCCCGTATTACTGGATTTGGGGTAAACAGATGACATAAATTCAATTAGCCTGAGTGATGAAATCAATGACTGTGCTATGTGACCCTCTCACACTCCTGCACAGCCAGTAGAAATGTCTCAGAGTAATTAGCCCCTTTAACACTGTAGACAGTGGTGGGAAGGGTGGCTGGGGCCAGAGGAGCAGCAAACACTGCAAAATAGTGAAAAATGCTGCACGGCTTGATCTTGTGTCTGAAACCAATGACTATCAGACAAACAATAGCATTTTTACACTTACATTGAAAGCACCAACTGTGTTAAAAGGATATCCAACCCAATGAAAATTGTTAAATAACAGCCTCAGCCACCATTCACTTTGAGACTGAACTTTCTTCCTGGTTCTCATTTTATTTTCCATGGAGGAAAGAAAGTAACATGGGTTTGGAACAACATGAGGGTGACTAAATTTCCTTGACTTTTCCAGTCATTATTACAATCCAAAAAAACTCAGACTAATTCTGGCCAATGAAATATTTTTAGAGCAGAGTTTTACTAGATAAAATTATTATCACAATTAAATATGAAATCCCACTATTTGAAATACCACATTTCACTATACATTTTTTTACAAAAATTAAGCAGAAATTGCCAGGGCATTTTGCATTTTCAAATGTCTGTCTTACTTGGGGTGGGCAAGGAGCTGGTAAAGGGCATGCTTGTTGTCCTCTAGACTTGTCATGGCCACAAGGAAGCATCTGATCACCTCCCAGGCCTGTCGTCTATAATACGGCTCAGTATTGGCACTCTTCAGGCAATCCAGTGCAGTCTCTATAGCCTAGGCACATCAGGACAACAATGTTAGACATTAATGGACCAAATATGCCTATAGGAAATTCCTAAAAAAAGATTACCAAAATGCAACAAAAAAATGAAATAGAAAATAACTACACATTTAGACTGCATGGCTGACCTTTTTTCAAAAATATGTTGCACATTTAGATGGTACTAATCTCACTAGCTTGAGTAATATTTTCTGTGATGGCACTTAAAGACTCATCCTAAATTAATACACTCTAAAATATTAAGATGCCTCTTAAAACCTTAAATTATAAAAAAGACAAGCTAAAGTGGCGGGACACGTTACGGGAGAAGATTAGCCAGTCTCAAGGATGGAGAAGGCAGTTCAATCCAGAAATACAGTGCTATATGAATGAATAATAGCCAAAGACAGCATGACCACTGAAAACTATGCAGGTCACTTCAGAGAGAAAACCCCGTTAGGAGCTCTGTTACCCAAGTCCTCCGTCCTGATAACTCTGTTCTTGGAAAAGGTGAAATAAATGACACAAATGCAGAGAAAAGAGGGCCATAGCTGGCAGTACAGAACTGTTTTACAATTCCTGAGGGTCCTGAGCTGTTCTGCCTTGTTGAGATATTATTATAAAGGTCACATAACCTTGTACACATGTTCTGTCCCCAAGAGGTTCCTCTACACAAACCATGTCATTTTTCAAATGCTCAAGGCCTTCTCCACAGCAGAGGCCTGGCCTTTCAGTGTGTACAGTATGTGTGCGTATTCCATTAATAACTGTATAACAAATTTGCAATCTTCAACTATAAATTTAAAAGACAATTACAGTCGGACTTCAAATCACCTGTTGTGAGGAATGTTTCCATTATTATGCATGATCTACAAGTCTCCATTTTTTTGTGTGGTTGATGCAATGGTGTAAATTCCAGCTGTGCAGAATATGCATGCCCTCAATCTTGTCTGTGCTCTGTTCAGCTGTTTTAGAGAATGCAAAAACCAGTACTTTGTGAACGCCCCTTATGGCAATGCTTCTCATCTATGTATGATGGATGTTCCTAAACCAGCTTATTTATAATAGTCTTCTTTAAGACTGACTAGTCGTTCATAATTTTATTATGAAAATATGTAATTTTGCACATCCCAACAGATAACTTTCTTGAACAACACTGTATTAGCAGTATTCGTATTTACAAATCACATGGGTCCCTAAAAAAAAAAAAAAAAGGGAAGGAGTACGGCTTCACATAAAAACAGAAGACAGTTTAGTTTGGCTGGTGTCAAAATCAAACAGTGTGAACATAAGCTTGGGAAAATGATTCCCACACACACACTGAAACACAAGTGTGCATGGTTTTTGAGTGGAGCACAGTCCTATGGGGGCAGAGTGAGTTATAAAGAGCGAGGCTGACATGGTGTAGTCTGTCTTGATCCAAACACAGTGCTGGGCTCTGGGCTGCCGCAAGCAGCATCTGCCGCCTGTGGCAACCGCGGGGCGCATGCAAATGAAATTAAGCGGCAGCGGCGCTATGGCGATAGCATCCATCTTTGTGCAGTGAACACAATTACAGAAATGACAGTTTGCATTTTACCAAGCAGCGACGAGCAGCAGGAAGGGCCATTAGCCAGAGTAAATAATCCCGTCTGCACGGCAGGGAGAGATTGATTGGGGGGGAGGTGGGGTGGGGGTGGAGAGGAAGAGATGAGCACAGCTTACAGCCTGATGATCTATTTAATTACCTGGGGAAGACAATGTCTTTCAGCACACACTCTTCTTTGACAAGGATTCATTACATGATGAGAATCCCTCTTCCAACCCCCAAACTCCCCCTCGCACACATATTGAGGGCAAATTGACACATAAAAGAACTGGTTGTGTTACTTTTTATAAATAAGGCTCTCAAGTAAGACGGAAACTAAAAGTAGCATTTTTTACAATTTGTATTGACTCTACATGAACCCTTAAAAAGGTGCACTCAGTTACTTTTAATCATTAAAAACATTTTACTCTTAAAAATGTACTTTTGAAACTGATTCATGAGAACTCACATGAGAAGAACACACCAGTCACGTCAATAACCCTTATAAAAGCCGTTTCACCGGGGCTGTCATGTTAGAATCACATGATCAGCCAAATACTACTGGCTTAATCCCATTAACCGCCCTGTTATTGACCCAGTTATTTACTTTAAATACTCATTGATATAAGTACTCATGGCTGACTGTGATTAGTGAATTTCTACAATGGCATCTGTAACTGAAATCTATTGATTTTTGAATGATGCTGCATCCACAACACTAGATGTCAGTGTAAGTCCAAGATGACAAACAAAAGAATTACTGAGCACACCTTTAAAGACAGCCAGCATGAGCAGACTCATTATCTTATTCACTACTATATTCATTCCAACAGACAGTATTCTATACATTTTAATAAATATTTGTGACAAATGAATTTGACAAGGTTCTATGTTCCCTTAACCCTTTCCCCGCCAAACACGGAATTTTCCGTGTTTCCGTGTTTTAGGTGTTATACGGTAAGGAAGACCCCTCCGCATGTTTTGAAAGAGTACGCAACTCTTTGATCAAAGAAACAGACTGCGATCGTCTCAAACATGAAGAAGTGGAGTATTGAGAAGCTCAAAATATCAGACATAAACATGCCTTTTTCTCAGCTTTTTGTCTGAAATGTTGTTTTTTGACACAACCTACCTCTGTTCAAGTCGCAATAAAAAAAGAACAAATGAAGATAAAATAAAATCGTTTTTTTTTTTGCCTAAAAGCAGAGGCCCAGATCTTTATTTTGATATATAGCATCTTCATATATTCATGGAAGAAAATATTCTGTGGGCCATTAAAATTTAGCGAAAATCATCAAAAACCCTGGCGGTGGCTGGCAACTTTTTTTTAAAAACGCTGGCGGGGAAAGAGTTAAAGGTGTACTCAGTTATTTTTCCATGTTCAAAATTGTTTTACATGTAGAAACTAATTATACTTTTGAAAAATATATTTGAAACAATGTACACTGAAAAGAGCTGTAGACTCCAGTCACATCAGCAGCCAAATGAAAGAGGTCTCTTTTTTTTTATTCAGTGGCTCATCTCATGGGGACCACTATGTTGAGATGATATTCCCAGCCAAATAATACTCCATTATCTCAGTAACCCCCTATAAGTAGACACTTTCCCTGTGCAATAAATGTATCTTGTCTGACTGTGAATTTGGTATTTTTTACGATGGCATTAGTAACTGAAAACTTTAGTTTGATAATGCATCCATGCATCTAAACTATCAGTGACTGCCATAACAGCCAGTGCAATATAAATACCTTTTCCATAGGCAGCTGAACGGAGGCTTTGCAGTCAGTGAACTCCACCTTAATGCTAGGGCCTTGAACCTCAGTCACAATATATTGCAGCTTCTGAGACTCCTTCAGCATTTTCCGGTT